>NW_011440286.1:0-1416 GCF_000754665.1 Bison bison bison | reverse complement strand
ATATTAATGAAAAATCATGTTTTGTGCCAGGTTGATTTTTTTTTTTTTTTTTTCAATTCTCTTTAGTCATAGGTTGTTTTGATTTTTAATTTTTTTTGCACTGTTAAAACATCTTTATTAAATGTATTTTTAAACAACTCTCAAAATACATTACAGGATGGCTATCACAATCATTTCCTGTGATAACATTCTTCTCAAAGTATGTACTAAGCACTCTTACATCATTGCTAGTGGTTTTTTTTGCGATATAATTGATGATATTGTGTTAGGTTTAAAGTGTACAAAATGTTAATTTCATATGTATTATATATTACAATATGATTACCATCATATATTAGCTAACACTTCTGTCACATCACATATTTTTCTTAGTTGTGATGAGAACAATTAAGATCTATTCTCTTAGCAACTTTAAAGTACATTTTTCTTTTTCAGATTCCACATTTTGGTAATATAAATTTTTTTTTAATTTGGATTATCCCATTTAGTATAATTCCCTGAAGGTCCATCAGGATCATGTTGTTGCAAACGATAGGATTTCCTTCTTTCTCATGGCTGAATAATATTCCATTGTGTGTATATAGTACAGTCTCTTTATTCATCTGTTGATGCACACTCAGGGTATTTCTGTATCTGCCAGTTAGGAATATTCTGCCGTAAACATGGATGTGCAGATACCTTTTCAGTGCCCTGTTTTCACTTTCTTTGGATATATACCTAGAAGTAGGATTGCCAGATGGTATGGTGGTTCCATTTTTGTATTTTTTGAGGAACCGTCATACTGTTGTCCATAGTGGCTGAATTAGTGCACATGCCCATTAGCAGTGCCTGAGAACTCCTATTTCACCACATTGTTACCAACGTTTGTTACTTTTTACCATCTTGGTGGCCTTTCTGTGGTTTTGATGTACATCCCTCTGATGATTAGTGATATTTAGCACCTTTTCACATGTGTGCTTGCCATTCGTATGCCTTCTTTGGAAAAATATTTAGTTTTGTCCATTTTTCATTGTTTTTTCTAAATTATTGAGTTGTATGGGTTCTTTATGTATATTTGATACTAACCACATTTTGATACATGGTTTGCAAATGTTTTCTCCTATAGGTTGTCTCTTCATTTTGTTGATTGTTCCGTTTTTTTCTGCAGAAGATTTTTTTGTCTGAAGAATTCCCACCAGTTTGATTTTACCCTGTTGTTTGTACTTTTGTTGTCTCCCCCAAAAACTCACTGCCCAGACTAATGTCAGGGAGTTTCTTCCTTATTTTCTTCTTCCCAGTTATCAGTATCTTCCTAGTAACTTTTATGGTATCAGATCTTAACTCACTGACTAGAGGATTTTTGCTGGAAACATAGGCCTGTGCCTGACAATTTTTATTTTTGTTTTATTTTGAGAATTCTGTTATTTAATTAACACT
>NW_011440285.1:0-1416 GCF_000754665.1 Bison bison bison | reverse complement strand
TTTTCTGGGCTCTAAATGGGGTGTCAGTTCCCACACCTCTTCTCTTCACTGCCTACATCATTTTTTTTTTCCAGGTAACTTATTCCTGGTTTAAAAATACTATCTATCAGTGGACAACTCTCAAAGGTGCATCTCCAGCCTCATCCTCCCCCCATAACACCAGATTTGTTCATCCCAGGACCTATCTGTGCTTCTACTTGGATACCTCTTATCATCTTAATATGCTTAACATATGTCTCGTGTGATTCCCACCCCTCCTTGAAATCTATACCTCCCTCAGGGGTCCCCGTTTCATGAAATAACACTCCCACTCAGTTATCCGGACCATGAAAGGAGATATCCTTGATTCCTCTTTTTCTCACATCCCTCATTCAAACCATCCAGATGTGTCCAAAATTCAGTGCTTTCTCAGTCCCCTGAGCACAACGGCCCTAGTCCCAGGAGCACCTCATGCCTAGGAGGAGGCAACAGCTCCCTCCAGCTTCTTCCCTCGCATTCGTGCCACCTATTCTGCACAAGTGCGTGTGCACTCTGCCAGAGTGACCCTTTTCTCTCTGCTCAACATCTTCCAGTGCCTTTCCCTCTGCCTTGGAACAAAACCCAGAGTCCTTGCCTTGGCCATAAGGTTCTGGATGATCCGAGCCATTGGAGGTCACTTCTCCCAATTACTCTGAAATCTCTGTTATTCTTCAGTATGTACCCGCTCTGCTTGCAGCCAGGAATGCCCTTCCTTCATGTAGTCTCACTGCTTACTCCTTCATTATTTTTTTAATCCACTTCTCTATTGAACTTTTCCAAAGAGGACTTTCTGATTTCCTCTCTTCCTCTGCACTTTCTTATTTTTTCTGTACAGCACCTTCCCCTGCCTCATATTATATATTTATGTATTAGCTAATGTGTTTATCTGTCTCCCTTCATCGAAATGTATTTGTTCACAGTGAATGCCTGGAACAGGCCCTGGCATGTGGGTGAGACTCAATAAACATTTGTTCTGTGAATGAATGAACTATTGTAGGGGGAGTTGGTAATTGCTTTCATATTCCTAACAATATACTAATTCTACTATCTATTAAAAGTTCAAGAGTAGGCATTTATTACTAATTTCCTGCTAAACAAAATGCAGATTTAGCTCTCTTATCTAGCATCATCCTACTAACATGTTCTTGCTCATTCTCCTCTGAAGCTAATTACATCATCACTGTTTTGGTGAACTCAACATGTAATGTTTACACAATTACAGCTGTAAAATTTTCTCACAGTTGACCTGTGTAGTGTACAATAGCCACTTTTCCTTTCTCATACAAATATTTAATTTTTCCTGAAATTATAATGACCTCAATCATATACTTACTTGTTTTCTACATACCTATCATAAATACTTTTCCCAAGAACATATCAGTAATCTATCTACTTGCC
>NW_011440284.1:0-1416 GCF_000754665.1 Bison bison bison | reverse complement strand
TGACTCGATGGACGTGAGTCTGAGTGAACTTCAGGAGTTGATGATGGACAGGGAGGCCTGGCATGCTGCGATTCATGGGGTCACAAAGAGTCGGACATGACTGAGCGACTGAACTGAACTGAACTGAAAGTGCTAATAAGCCTTTCTGTCTTGTTTCAGCTGTGTTATTGAGATTGAAAGAAAGTATCTATGCCTCAGATTGGTGAAGAAGAGCAGTGGCGGTCATACTTAGAGAAACTCTTAAGGAGACAGTGAATAATAAGTACAATGGCTAGTATGTTTTAAAAATCATAGTAATATTGAGACATTTAAAAATAAAATTGTTTTTTTAATTATGAAAGGATACGTGATACAATCAAGATAATAGGTGTTGAGGAAGATGGGATTTGATTCACACAGTGATAGAAATTTGAAAGTTCAAAAGGGGAATGCAGAAGAAACCAGATGATTAATATTTGCAGAGGCAGGCACTGCCTACAAGCCTGGGGGAAGCAAAGGGAAGCTGTGGAGTTACTGGAACCCAGGGGCTGAAAGGCTTCAAAACACTGGTGTTTGGAACTCTGAGAAGGAAATGTGACTTGTCATGGGCTTCAGTAGACCAAAGGTCACAGGTGAAAGGGTCAAAGAGAGTAATATCCAAATAGCAAGGGGACACATTCCACCTGCTGCTGGCACCCATGAGAGGATGCAGTGGTGCCATTGGTGTGCATCTTAAGATGCAGGGGCTGAGCCAATCACCTGGTGCTGCTCTCGTCTCTTTACTGAACTGGGAAACATAGAGGGTACCTTTCACTTCCTCCTCCTGCCTTCTTATCTCTCTCTAGCGCCTCTCATTTCAGAACCTAGCAGGAAGTCAACTGGCAAGGTAGTCTGAGCATTGCAATCTGCAGAGTTTTAGCTGCAGTGTGACAGAGAAGGAGACAGAATTGTGGGCTGAGAGCTCAGAGACAACTGGTGAAAAGCAAGCGTAAAGCGTCCACCTACAGAGTGCCCATTATGCAATTGCATTGGGCTTATTACTGTTTATATGTGACTTCTTTGTTTTCAAAAAATAAAGTGGTTTATTGTCTCCAATGGGGGGAAAATGAAGCTTTATTATTGTAGAAAGTCCCACTGTGGAGAAAAAGCTTAAAGAAGAAATTAAAAAGCACCCAAATTTCAGGCTAACACATTGCATTACTCCAAGGGGTATTGTTCACATTATCATCTATGATAATTACATTGTGCCTGTGGAATTTTGTAAGATGGAGTCCCTCCCTGAATCAGGCTGCACAGAGAGATACACTATTAGGAAGATGAAGAAGATGCATTAGCGTTTGTTCATAAATCTACAGCTTCGGGTATATCAGTTATTTCTTTACATGTATTTCTATATCCAGACCCATTTTAACTTTTATAAGATACTGTATTTTATAG
>NW_011440283.1:0-1416 GCF_000754665.1 Bison bison bison | reverse complement strand
TGCTGGGTCTTAGTTGAGGCACGCAGGATCTTTGATCCTTGCGACATTCAAGATCTTTAGTTGTGGCATGTGGGATCTAGTTCCCTGACCAAGGATTGAACACAAGCCCCCTGCATTGGGAGCACAGAGTCTTAGCCATGGGACCACCAAGGAAGTTCCCTCTGCCCTGGTCTTGCCATTTACTGATTGCTTAACATCACTGGGCCTCTGTCTCCTTATTTATAAGATGGAATACATAGCATCTACCTTGTAGAATTGTGGTGAGAATGGTAATATATGTGACAGAACCTTCCAAAAGGAAGTCTCTCAATACATGTTTATGCAGAAAGGGGGCAAAATGTATGTCAACTGTAGATGACTTGCTGGAGGGAAGCCAACTGGGCCAGGGAAGCCAAGTGGCTGGGCCCAGACCCCTCCATGTGTCTTGTTCTCTGTTGTCTCATGACCTCAGGGCCAAGAGGGTCTCCCAGCATCAAAGAGTCCAGTCCTCCCGATACAGAGGGAAACTGAGGCTTAGAGAGGGCAAATGGTTGGCCTGAGCTTCTATAGGCCGAGTTGGCTTGTGTCTCCCAGGCTCCCTTCTTTACCACTGCTTCATTCTGCTTCTTGGGGCTCTGTTGTCTCCATAGGCTCATACGCTCCCAGAGGGCAGGCATGTTTGTACCCTCCATCCCCTCCCTGGTGTGCATGCCCCGCCCAGAGACGATACTCTAGAGGGACTGTGGACGTCCAGGATGTGACTGGCCAGAGCTGCCCTAGCACTGTTCACGTGGCCTTGAATCCTGAGCGGGCAGGCAGGAACCCCGTACAGTTCAGGAAATCTGGGCCTCACTTCCAGCTCCCAGCAGGGCAGTGGAGGAGAGGGTAGGTTTCCTTTTCAGCTACAGCCCCCTGGAGCAACCTCCTGCTCGTTGTCTTGCTGCTAGCAGGGTAAGAAGCCTCAGTGAGACGCCTCACTCTGGGTCCCTAGCTTGGGGAGTCGGGCTGAGAAATTTTATCGTAAGGTCTCACCTCTGTTCCAGGCCTCCTGGTCACTTGCTGTCCTTTAGCTGCTGTGGGAAGCTCTTGGTCCGTATACTGGCAGCTTTTTTCAGCTTTGTCTCTAGGTAACATATATAGTAAAGGTACCATGACAAGTGGTGATAGCTGCACCCAGAACAGTCTCTATTTTTAAACAAATTCATAGCTCCTTCTAGGAGCCACCATGGTGGCTTTCTCAAGGCTTGGTCATTGCTGAGTGAAGAGACAGTCACCTGCTTCCAGTCTCTGGGCCAGGAAGGCAGGAGGTGGGAGGCCTGGGAAGGGACAGAAGGTGTCAAACACCAGGTAAGACTCTCAAGTGAGGCATGACTGGGCCCTGCATCTCCTTCCAGGGCCCACTTATTTTTTGTTTTATTTTTAAGTCTTTTGTTGAAT
>NW_011440282.1:0-1417 GCF_000754665.1 Bison bison bison | reverse complement strand
TATTGTTGCTCTGTGTGAAATCCGGGACATTAACAAATCACAAGAAGTGGTAGAAACTCAGTTGGCCATTAAGTGGAAGGGGTCCATGTCCCCTCACAACCTCCCCCTGCCCACCCCCGGCCTTCTAACACTGCTTCTGAACTGTTTCTGCTAACAACATTCATTTTCTTTTATCCAGAACTGTAGTTTATTAAACATGTGTGGGGTGGGGAAGGCATATCTAATAAAGAAAATACAGTACAGTGATAACCTTGCTCCTCGTCTTTAGTTTCACTGTATCACCTTTGGCCTCAGTCTCTCAGTTCCAGCTTCATCTCTGAGGGAGCTTTTCGGCGTTCAACCGGTCTGCACGTTCCCATCCAGATTCTTATCAACAGCAGAGTCATCTGTTACCTGCTGTTGCTTGCAGACAGTTGTTTCATGTTTAGGGACTGTGGTTGCTGAGTGGCAACGTGGCTTCTAGGGTTCGACTGCCTTACTCTGAATTATGCCTACAGCACTTTCTAGCTGTGTATCTTGGGCAAGTTATTTAACCACTCCCTGCCTTAGTTTTTCATCTGTGAAGTGAGGATAATTACAGTACCAATCTTACAGGACTGTCGTGTGATGTGAGTTAATATAAAGTTCTTACAACAGTGATGGCACTGTTGGTTATTACTGTTGGTAGTAATATAATATTTTCCCTTTTTTAACCAAGATTATGTAAATAAAATCCCTATTTGAAAACCCTTAATATGATTTTGTCTGTTAGTTTCAGAGGGAAATATTGGGTATTTCCAAATACAGTTAGGTGGTGTGACAGGCTCCATTTCAGTCAGCGTGGCCACTTATGCTTCTCCTGCTTCCTTTACAGTTGGCTGAGGAAAGTCTAGGAGAAATTGTTTTTTAGTTGATGGGAGTATAATTGATTTACAACATTGTGTTAATTTCTACTGTATAGCAAAGTGACTCAGTTATATGTATATAATGTATACTTTTCTCACTTTCTTCTCCATTACAGTTTATCACAGGATACGGAATATAGTTGCCTGTACTGCTGTACAGGAGGACCTTGTCATTCATCCATCCTGTATATTTAGGGGAAATGTTTTAATGGCTGTGGAGCAAAGGACTTTTAGTGTAAATCTCCATGAAGTCAGCAATGCTGTTAGAATTCCTTTAATGAGTCATTTGAGAAAAAGACAAACATCTCCAGTTACTTACTTTTGATTTGAGTGAATTGTATTAAGTGAAATGCTATATTATCTTGACCAACATTATTTATATAGTATTTCCTGGAAGTGTGATTTCAATTTCTTTGGGGTGCTAAGTTGTCAAACATTGAAAATTGAATGTTAAAAAACTAGTCAAACATGACCGATTCAGTACTTTTGTGTTTATTAGTAGTCTTTGTACTTTTTTTTTTTTTTGGATGAGC
>NW_011440281.1:0-1417 GCF_000754665.1 Bison bison bison | reverse complement strand
CTGCCCCCAATCCCTCCCAGCATCAGAGTCTTTTCCAATGAGTCAACTCTTTGCATGAGGTGGCCAAAGTACTGGAGTTTCAGCTTTAGCATCATTCCTTGGACCTCGATAAAAGGAGGGGAATCAAGTTAGGATGCTTATGTGTATAATATGGAGCATATTATTGCAAAACTTGAACACTGCAACATTTGAAAAATTTCAGATAAAGAAATAAAGAGACCTGGATTAGGACTCTTATGGAAATATGTCCACTTAGGAAATGGGCATAGAGAGGGACTGAAGCAGTGTCCTAGCTTTCCCTTCAGAGGTGAAGATAATGAAGAGATGGGAATTCACTTTGGATCTACCTGAGGGATGTACAGTTCCCAGAGTAAAGCAAAAATGAGTAGAAGAGTAGGTCTATAAGAACTAAAGACAGATCACACACTGGAATCTATAATTTCCTTATTCCTTTATATATATATTCTTTACTCCAGGAAGAGACTTAGAAAGCTTCTACCAAGTTTTTAACCAACAGCTTTACATCATTATACTCACATTAAATCTTCTGTTGTCTATTACTAACAAGTGTGTAATTAAAGGCTTTGTTTTTTCTACTGCTTGAAAGGACTTAATAAAATCAGAAATGACACTAGATCATAAACATTTCCTAGGCATATGTCTAGGTTGTCTCCTCTTAGAATCAAAGAAATCAAGCCCTAAGAACCTGAAGTTACGTTTTCAATACCAACAGAGTGACAATCAATGCTAAGGGAACCAGCTCTGTGGTTTTCTGAACTAAAAAGAGTGTTTCTGAATTCAACTTACAGACCTAACTCAATTTACAATACTTATTCCTTGTTTTGAGATGAAAGTTGGGGAGCCTAATATATGCATAGTCTTTCTCATTTTGTGTGGTTCTGAGACTCTGAGACTTCCCAACGAGAGAATCTGTTGGAAAGAGATCAGAGAATGTTCCAAGACATGAGTGGGCTCAAAACATGTCAGGAAGTTTCCTGTAAGAGGATAAAGCTCTCACTCTTTTACATTTATGACAAGGGAAGCTACTTAATTCTCATAGACTATCTTCTTGGATTAGAAACAGAATTCTTGGTTCTGACCACATGAAGTCTAATGTGCATTAGAAGCCAGCACCAGGTTGCTAGGGTCACTGCTTGTGGTTCTACTGGTGAGGGAAGAGCTCAAGTGAATGAGGAAATGTTGAGATGAGAGTAGAATGATAGTGCACTAATCTACCCCTCCTCTACCTTGGTTTTTCCAGCAGGTATGGTTGTGTATGGAATCACTGGTCTTCCCTCTGTAGGCTGTCTGTGATATCCTTTGCTATATTTAGATTATAAAAGCTCTAATTAAGGGCAAGTCCACATCACTCCATATTGTGACAAAGGTGAAGGCAGATTCTATGGGACTAGGTTGG
>NW_011440280.1:0-1418 GCF_000754665.1 Bison bison bison | reverse complement strand
GGGCATGGCAGCCCACTCCAGTATCTTGCCTGGAGAATCCTATGAACAGAGAAGCCTGGTGGGCTGTGGTCCATAGGGTTGCAAAGAGTCAGACACAACTGAAGCGACTTAGCACAGTGATGAAGAATAAAATGAAGATGTTTTAATGACAGGAATGCCGCCTTCTGTGTAAAGGGTGTGGCTATACATATTATTTAGAGATTTTATACATTAATTTCATAGTCCCAGACTCATCTGGGGGCCTTCATTGAAGGCACTGGATCTTTCCCTTGTTTCCCTGAGCCTCATGATTACTTGAATTCTTTAAATGCTAGTAGTGTTTGCAACTGGCTAAGATCACTGATCCGTGTGAGTCTAATTTAACAATATGATTTTTCATGGATTATGTGCAGGGTTGTATTTCATACCTAAAAATCTCAATAGCTAAGGTGTTTATTGTTGTTTTTATTATTTTGGAAAAAAATAAGATGGGGAAATACAATGAAGACTTGATGCCAAGTTAGTGCCCTGTCAGTCTTTGAAATGGTAAAAAACCCATTGCGTATTACTGGAATAAGTCTTAATCAATGGAAGTTGTAGAAAAATCCCCCTACATATAAGGGAAATGGCTAAATGGATAGAGTGGTTGAAAGGGGGGCAGATTAATTAAAAATTCTATTCACTGGTTATTGTCATCCTTGATAAAAGCTAGACTTTTAAAGGAAGAGTAGATGGAAGTGAGGAAAGATAAAGTCAGTAAGGTAAGGTTATTCCAGTTCTGGAAAGCCACTCATGTCTCTTTGATAATGGGGAGAGATGTTACTTTCATTAGCAAAGTAACTCAGCTGTAACTATTGGTTACTCAGAAGTTCATACTCGCAGCTGGAGACCCAGTTCAGGTAACTATGGAATCCTAAGAGATTCTGTGTGTTCAAGTATTAGGATTCTTAAAACATCAGAAAGCATGGAGAAATATTATTGGTATAATCTCTTAGAAATAGCTATTGAAGAGGTGTACAGTTGATTATTGCTGAATGGAAGTGATTATTTGGGTTGATGGCTGATCCCCAGGTTGCTGAGAACTTTGATGAGCAAAGGCATCTGGATGGTCTGCAATGAACAAGCTGCAGTTGACAAGGCTGAGAGAGAGTGTCAGCCTCGTGCTTACCTCTTAAAGGGCCATGCTGAATTCCCTCTTAACTGTCTGTTTTGAGAAAATTGATCTCAGCAAAAGGCTAAGCCATAACATCCAAAAAAGATAACCAAAAGACCAAGATCTGCTTGCTTCATCTCTACCGGGTGGTTTAGACTGTACTCAGTGATTAGTCGAAGTAGGCAGTGGCACCCCACTCCAGTACTCTTGTCTGGAAAACCCCATGGACGGAGGAGCCTGGTAGGCTGCAGTCCATGGGGTTGCTAAGAGTCGGACACGACTGAGC
>NW_011440279.1:0-1418 GCF_000754665.1 Bison bison bison | reverse complement strand
GTGTATCAAAATTTCCATCCATGGTTGGTTGAATCCTAGGATGGAAAACCACTGGATGTGGAAAACCAACTGAATTCATTGTACTACACAATTTTATATAAGGAACTTGGGCATCTACAGATTTTGGTTACACACAGGGGCTCCTAGAACCAATCTTCTGTGGATAGTGAGAGATGACTATAGCATACTATTTTCAAACTTTTTTTCTTTTAAATATATCAAAGAATATCAATGCACAACAACCTTCTCAGTGACAACCTTCTCAGTTTCTATCCTACAAATGTACCAAATTTATTGAGTATCTTATTGATGTATTACTAATTGATTCTAATTTTTCACATTAAGATATATGGTACCATACTGAACACCCTTGCATGTACTTGATCTTTGTGAAATTATCTGATTATCTCTTTAGGATGGATTTCTAAAAGTGATACTTCTGAAATCACACTTTCTGATTTCAGGAAGAGAGAAGAGTGTTGACCAGGAAGGTGGAAGATGGAATCCCCTTCAAGGTACTATTGTTTCACTTAGGTAGCATTATCAAAACAGCTTTTTGGCTTAGAAGATACTTATTGATTAATATGGCTAAATTGACTTTCTAAAAATATTATCCAAACATAGCCTTTCCTACCACCAGTCCTAAGAGGACCATTCCTTCCACCTACTCCCACCATTTTATCACATTACTTTTCACTTTTTCATACTAATAAATGAATAAATTTTCAAATGTATACTGGCCATTCATATCTCTTCATTAATTGTTCTTTCATGTCTTTAGTCCATTTCTCTACAGAAATGTTTGTTCTTCTCTTAATGATTCATAAGACCCATTATATATAGTGGAGCTTGTAACACTTTGCCATTTTTGTTAACAGATTTTTCGTTACTGTTGTTATTGTTGTTGGTGTCTGTATTTAATAGTTTGTCATTTGCTGGTTGGAGAAAAAAAATGATAAACACAATATTCCACTCACTTTATAAACTGCAATTTTCCATTATCCCTGAAGACCTAACTTGAATCCCACATCTTTTCCTTACCCATTCTAACATGATCTCTGTCTGTCTAACTTGTAACTGATTGTCCGTACAACTTATTTGGCAATTTATTCTACAATGCCTGGTGGCACACCTAAGTGCTGTCAGTCACTCTCAAGGCTTATTTGTACTAGCCAGCAACCAACTCCTTAACAGGAGTTAAGTATTCACTCCATACTCTCAAACCTGGTCTCAATAACAAAACAAGTGCTTATGTAAAGCAACAAATTGGTAAGGGGGGAAGAAATAGGTGACAGAAGTCACCTCAAATTTTCCAGGCTTGAGGAAAGGCTCACCCAGACAGCTTATGCAGTTCTCCTGCACTTCTTGCCTCAACATTCTGACCCAAAGTAAAGCTCATTCCAATCACATCAGTTCCT
>NW_011440278.1:0-1419 GCF_000754665.1 Bison bison bison | reverse complement strand
GCGGCCCCCGGCGGCTTTTCCCCCCCCAGCGGCGGGGAGCCCCGCCTAGTCTGGAGGCGCTCTGCCGCGGGGGCCGGACCCACACCTATTTCTGGTAAAACCGCTTCGCGCCTGGTCCTCGCCCCGACCTTCCAGCCTCGGTCCTCGTCCCCGTCTTCCCTCCACTCCCCGCGCCTGGTCAGGTCCCTCCCGGCGTGTCCCCCGGCCCTGGTGGGCGGAGTCGGGCCGTCACGCCTGCCCCTGACCGCGGGTCCCGCAGACCCCTGTCCTCCCTGGAGTCCTCCTTTGCAGCCTTGCTTCGTCCTGGGCCCCAGCCCTACTGCTGCCCAGGTGATCTTTTCGCAGTCACCTCCTCAGAGAGGCCCCCGAGACCCGGGGTGGGGGCGGTTTCAGATCCTATCCCATTGGCAGTGCCTGTCAGGGTGTGTTTACGTTCCCAGGGCCCCACCGGAAGGCGTGCTCGTCCTGTGAATGCGTGGGGCAAGGGGATGAGGAGAAAGGGAGATCGAGGGAGAACCAGGGAGACAGCGTGAGATAGAACCAGGGGGCAGTTGAGCTTGGGGGAGTGGGTCCCCTGGGCTTAGAAAGACACAGTAAAGAGTGAAGGAGCGTGACCTGGGCAAAAAGCAGGGGGATGAACGAAAAGACAGAAAAAGATGATCCACAGATAGAAAAGGACAGAATGGGAGGAGGGAGTTATGAGCCACAGTAGCAGCAGGGGGCAAAAGAAAAGTAGATCCCAGATTCATTCATTTTGTTCTTAAATTTCCAGCTTAATTCCCTTTCACATGTATTGTGTCAGATTCAGTTGATTTTCCAATGTATATCATTTCATATATTGAAAATATTCCTTAGTGCTAAATAAGTTTATGCTATCTCAATGTGTTCTTGCTAAAGATATTGGTAATTTTTTACCGCAGTCAAACCCTGGATTAACCACTTAGTCTAATATTCAACATCTTTATCCCCTTAGATGAGCTTTTAGTTTAGTGGGCTGTGAACTGAGGTTTCCAACCAAGTCTGGGCCCTTTTTCTGGATTCTGCTGACCCCTGTCCTCTCCTGGGTCCCCCTCCCCCGCCTCGCCTGGTCCTGGGGCCCTGCTGCTCCCCAGGGCATCTCTTCACAGTCTCCTCTTCAGAGACCCCCCTAGACATCCTTTCTTCTTGTCTTGGAAAGTGATCAAGGGTAAGCTGGATTGTTCTCAGAATTAGTTGGAAGAGAGTGCTTCTGCTTGTGGTGAATAAGCTGCTGAGCTCTTTCTGTTGCATGTTTTCCAATACTACTCCTTTCTTTCATGTTTTCCAGTGCTGCTGATTAGGTCTTCTTAATGTGTTTTTTGATAGCTGTAGTGTGATATTCTGGGAAAGAGGAGTTAAATCCTTTGAGATTCAGTTCAGTCGCTCAGTCGTATCCGACTC
>NW_011440277.1:0-1419 GCF_000754665.1 Bison bison bison | reverse complement strand
TTTAAAGAAAACTGACCCCCCCCCCCAAAACTAAACTTCAAAAGTCAAGTAACAGTATATGTTTTATACTGTGAGTTTGTTCCCAAAGGACAAGTGAGTGAGTTTTCTTAGTGGATAATATAATTGCTAGAAACAGCATTTCTCTTATGTTTTTGGCCTTATTTTTATTTATGTAAAGGAGAATGAGTGAGTGAATTGGGATGTTTGGGGGATCCATAATCTAGGTAGAAAACACCTAAGGAGAAGGAAACTGCAAGTGATGGAAGAGATGCTAGCTGCCAGTTCCGACTATGACTAGTTTTCTTTGGGTTAAGATTGGATTTCCAAGAGAGGATGAAGAGATTAGATAGAAGGAAAGACTTGCATGAACTAAATGGGGGCCTGCTTCATAATTAAAAACACATGGGATGGGTAGGCCTGATTTCTTTCTGGAAATGAAGAGGGATAAGTAAAGAACAAATATCCGTCTCTTCAGTGGAATCCTTGGTGGCCAACACTGCAGGACCGGATTTACAGAAATATGAGGGGCCAGTGTGTCATCATCAGTAGCATAGCCCATAGTACCGATGGGCTGAAAAGGAGCTGAGTTTGCCATGGCTTTCAAAACTATCCATTCTCTTTAAGGGACACAATTTGGAAATTCTAGGACCCCGGGGATCCCTATCCATTCAAAGGTGCAAAGAGAACTTAATGGTTTAAAATTATCCTTCTCCATCTCACCATATGTGGTAAGGCCCACATTTCCTTAACATGATTTTTCTGTAATTGGCATCTCTGATGAATGGCAGCTGTCTTCCATACTGTTCCACTGTACGAATGCTTTTAGGAAATGAATTCTTCTTTTTACCTAAATTGATTACTTGTGGCTTCACATTCTGAACTATCTGCTGTCCATAGTTTCATTTAAATCTTCTTGCTGTATGTATTCCTTCCAAATCAGTGTGTGTTTATTCTATTTGTATGCAAAGCTTCCATTCATTAACATTGCCGCCCACTGTCTCAGAAAGGCACTGCTGTTATTTTCAGTTTCATTTCAACTTTAGGATTATTTATTTTAGAGTGTTCTTTCCTACTGTAGCATGAAGCAATATTTTAATTTCATTGTCAAAAGATGAAAGACGTAGGAGTTAGTTACAGTTATGATTGCCCTGTAGCCGAGACTGAATGGAGCTGGAATCTATTTAAACTTGCATTGTGCTTGAAAGACGAGACTTCAATGAATCTTTGTTAAACCCTATCATTTCATGGTTGCATTTAATAGAAAGGAGCCTTTTTGGATGTCACAGCTACGTGGTATTTGCCCTTTTGCTTGTTCTTATATGTGGAGGAGTTGGCAGCCATAAAGTAGATATTGGGTCCCAGCAGTATGCGTATAAAGATGTAGTGGTCTGCATTTATGTAGAAAAGTATGAAAATGCA
>NW_011440276.1:0-1419 GCF_000754665.1 Bison bison bison | reverse complement strand
TTCTTTCAACTGTGTAGTAAAAATCTAACACTGGCCTTCACCTTGAACATCGGGCAAGTAATCTCTATACCCTGGAAAAGTTAAGACTGCTTTCAATGGCCTGTGAGCCTTAGATAATGCTGGATATTTTAACTGTAAAACTTAGGGAAGGGGTTCATCATGGCAGAGAAAAACAACAATGTAATTTAGGGTATGGGCTTTGCATCACAGAGCGTCAGTTAACTGGGAGACTAAGATAAACCACATGGGCAATCAATCAATCTTCTTTATGTAATAGACACAATAAAATATAGAATGCCAAGGCTCAGGTGAGCTTCCATGTTAGGCAATACTACAGCCATACTGTCACACATGGATGCCAGGGAAATAATGCATCATAATATGACTCCACAAGGATAAGATAATAGAAGCTTTGCATTTGTACTTTTTCAGTGCGCCATGTGCTTTTTCCACTGGTCAATTTTAATTTGTATCCTTTCCGTATGACAAACCATAACTGAAAGTCTAAGAGCTTTCAGTAAGTTATGTGAGTCCTTCTAGCAGACTATCGAACCTGAAGGTAGCCTCCTCACCAAATGCAGTTGGAGACAGAAGTGCGGGGAATATTGAGGGTGGTTCCCTCTAACTCTGTAGTTGGCTTACACTCTTGCATCCACCATGATCTCAGACATGGGAGCTGAACTGTATGTATTACACAGATGAGCTCAATTCTTAACTGAAGGTTAAGTATAGTCAGTGAGGAGCCCAGATGAAGGCTAGAGAGAGGGAGGAGAGAGAAGCTGGCATTTATTCACGTGGTTCTCTCCCAGTAGGACTGCCTCAGATCGGCTGTGTCCCTCTCTGATAGAAAGTCCCCACTTCTATTAAGACAGCATGTTCTACATGATTCAGCTTTTCATTCTAGAATCCAGTTAACTCATCCCTCCCCTTTGCCCTTTGGATAGAGAAGGAAGATGCAGACGTGAAGGTGAGTGACAGCACTTTCAATGGATTCCTGAACATCCTCCCCAGTTACTCCTCAATATCCCACATTCTTTCACAATTAGTCCTATAAATAAATCCTTCTTAATTTCTCCTAAACTGAAGAGGTCTTTTCTTTCTTATCAGGAGCCTCACTCATACAGGAAAGCACTATAATAATTTACAGATGAGGAAAGAGAGGATCAAAGAAATAAAAAATCACTTGTTTAAAGTCACATACTAAGGGTATAAGTGAGACTGGAACCTAGTTTTGTCTAACAGCAGAGCATATGCTCTTTCCATGATGACAGGCAGAAAACAAGCTGACAAAGGAGATAAAGAAGGGAAAGCAAGAGACTAGGCAAGGAACCAGAAAGATGCAGCTTCTAAGGGAATTTCAGCCAGAGACTGAGGATTGGGTGGGGAGCAGTGTGAAGACGCAAAAATGTTTCAAAGAAG
>NW_011440275.1:0-1420 GCF_000754665.1 Bison bison bison | reverse complement strand
CATCAGTCCTTCCAATGAATATTCAGGACTGATTTCCTTTAGAATGGACTGGTTGGATCTCCTTGCTATTGGATCTCCTTGCTGACATATTCCAGAGGACACTTTTAAAGGAACAATCCCTAAGGTACAGAAGATTTCCGTGAAATACTACAGCCCAGAGGCAGGAATGCCCTTCTCTCTGTGTGTTGAAACTTCAACACTCAACACTTCTTCCCTCAGCCAGGGGTACTTTATCAGAGGGTAAAGAGCATGGCAGGAAGGTAGGTATTTAGGGAGTGAATTAGTATGTTTATTGGGCCACATCCTCAGAGGCAGGCCACTTGTCTCATCAAAGTTACAGCTGTCTCCTAAGCATTTTCCTCTCCAACCAGCAATTTGCATGGGCACACTTAACATATTGTACGATGTTGATTTATGGTGACAATTAAGAACGTATTACCAAAGTCTATTTCACCATTAACATCCCTGGGGACAGGATAAGTTTTAAATCTTCTGGCTGCTTCCTCCCTAAAGGCTTGGATCTTGGCTAAGGATTTAAAGATTATAAATTTAACAAAGGATGAAAACTGCAAGAGGAGAGTCTTGAACAGCAAATAATGAGTTTAACCAGCATTTCAAGTTCTCAGCAAGATTTATAATGCCCCCCTGCCTAAGGCCAAGAAATCTTTTATTTTGAAGTTTATAGCCTCTGTGGTTGACTGTTTTAGCTCCAGATGTGAGAGTCTGGTCCTTGAATGGATTCTTTATGGAAGCCAGTGGTCATTGCTTCAGCGAAATTTTCCTTCTGTGGACCTTTTTGGAGAAGAGTATAATGACCAGGAGACATTAACTATGATTTCCAAAGACCAAAAGAGGCACTCTGCTATACCCTGAACAAGTTGCCTAATGGACAGACCATTGACTGCATGCTTACCTGACCATCTAGTCTAATGGCTAGACTTCCAACACTCTGACTCGGAAGAACCTTGGGGCTAATTAGTTCTATAAATACAGACATCTGGTTCTCTGGTGGGGCTACATTACCTCTGGGATCACCAATCACAGGAATGAAACACTAGCAAAACCAATCACTGTCTACTGTGAGTTCAGACTCACAGAGTTTGAAAGTCAATTATGCCTAGGTTAAACTTTCTCAAAGAACAGTCCATAGATGACTTCCATTGGCTTCTTTCCTCTAAATGTCTCCAAGGGCCTCATGGAGAGAAAAGGAGGTGAGATTCTGACTCTTCTGAGACATTTACCCTTCACTGGACCACCCTCTAGCATGACGATAGTCTTATACCTTCGTGTTCAGTTTCACGCATCTACAATATCCTTGGCACTCTACTAGGTACCAGAATACTTCTAGCCTAAAATGAGCAGTTAAAATTCAATAGGAGAATTTCAGGTACCAGAAAGGCTAGTAGAAAATATTTTAACT
>NW_011440274.1:0-1420 GCF_000754665.1 Bison bison bison | reverse complement strand
TTGCCTGGAGAATCCCAGGGATGGGGGAGCCTGGTGGGCTGCCGTCTATGGGGTTGCAGAGTCGGACACAACTGAAGCGACTTAGCAGCAGCAGCAGCATTCAGGCCAAAAGTCTTTCTTTGTATCACACTGCTTTTCACTTTAACTTTCTAACTGGAGGTTTTCAGATCACTAATGAAATTCAGCCTATTTTAAACACTAGATCTCAACTATCTTCAAAACAATAAAATTAGTCTCCCAAACTCCCAACATTACATTTAAATTTTTTTCTAATGTTAAGGACTGCAAGTTGCCCTAAAAATGAATGGGTGGCACATGCAATCCCAAGTTCTTTGAATGTCATGAATCTGAATTTTGCATGCATGCTTGCAACACAATGTGTTTTTACTATTTTATTTCTGTTTCATGTCATATTAAAGCTCTTAGCATGCTTCCAAAAAGGGGGGGACATATGTATTAAATAAGAAAAAGCTGCCATCTAGATCACAGATGGTACTACATTTTTGGCAGAAAAGAAGTTTAAGAAGGAGTCCTACTTATTTACTTGGAAAACTAATTTGTATGAATGTTCACGTTAAGTAGTAAGAATTAATCACCGTGTTACAATAATCCATTTTTTCCAATCAAACTGCCCTATTTCCACAATATAACAGAAGGGAAAGGGAGTCAAGTGTGATTGTAAACAAACCCCTAAAAAGAAAGTCCACAACAGTAATAAAAGAATGAAGCAAGAAGGAACAGCTAGCATTGTATAGTGACTAACTAGGTTGCTCGTCATTTGTTGATAAAAATCAATAACAAGAGGTAATGACTGTGTAGTCAGAGCACATGTGTTTTTAATATGATATGTGTAGTCACCGTCTGTGTCAGTTACGCTGTGGAAACAGGAGGTAAGAGTTTATCAAATTTCGGATTTGGCTGACTCACAGGGCCCACCCATATGTGAAGTCTGCTATGCCAGAGAATAAACATAAATGAAGAATGAGTATTTCTCTGGGATATCAGGTTTTTATTTTGTGGTAAATACAGCCTTTAAGACACACAGAGATACTCTACATTCTAAGGTTTAACATTTAAAAATGGAACTTCCAATTAGTTGATCACCGATATCACGCTGGAAGAAAAAACTGATTTGTCTCCTGTGATGCTGTGTGTACGTTAAATAATTTTGTGTTTGAGCAACAAACTGAAAACAGAACATTTGACAACTACATGGCACGCTTGCACTCCAGAAGATTCCAACCTGGAAAAATTCTTTCTACAACCCAGAACGAGGCTGGGTGAGATCCCACCCTCCTGTTTTTCAGATTTCTCTATCATCTGAAATAAGATGATATGTATATTGATAAATATAAATATATATTTCTCACTTCAAAATGTTTTCATTTCTAAGTCATAAATCATTCTTCACCCAGAATCA
>NW_011440273.1:0-1421 GCF_000754665.1 Bison bison bison | reverse complement strand
TAAGACATGGTTCCTTTCCTCATAAAGCAAAAATATACATGTAAAGAAGTGTTTCCAAATCATTGTGTAAATTGTTGCAATGAAAACATACAAAATGCAAAGGGACTCAAGAAAGGGCATATCTAATACTGCACAGAAGAGTCTATACAACACAGACATAGGAGAAAGGGGAATTTCTTAAAAGAGGAATTTTCTAAGTGAAAAAAGAAGGGAAGAACTTTCCAGTCAGTGACACCAGCAGGTACAAAGGCACAGAGGAACGAGAGATTGTAGTGTGTGTAGTGAACCTAAGAGTCCAAGGAGACTGAACCGTGGTTGAGTGTGTGAAGAAGTGGATGGCCGAAATGAAGGTGCTCAGTATGAATGGCGTTTTGTACCTTCAAGAGTATGGATGTTTACCTACAGGTGAAGGAAAGTCACTGTAAGATTTCAAATAGGAAAATGACCATGTTAGATACTTTAGAAGGCTCACGTAAGCTGTTGTATAATGGAAATGGTATAAAATTAAAAGCGGGAGGGCTATTTAGAAGATTTTTGTTTCTTCTTTTAATTTTTGTAATGGTCCAGCTGACTGCTGAATAAGAATCAGTGAAATTGGAGAGAAAAATAAATGATGCATAGCCTGTAGAATAAACAGGATTTGTGGCTGGATGAAGATGGGGTGGGGGAAGGAAGAGATTTAGGAAGTAAGTCCGGCTTGGAATGGATTTGGTGTCTTTGGGGTTTTCAAGTGAAAAAAATCCAGAATACAACAGATACAACGGAAGTGTGTGCTGAGACTAATAATGTCTTTTATTAGGAATTGTTTTAGCAGATGAGTAGTGCTTAAACCATGGGACAAGACAGTGCTATGATCAAGACCCCAGGGAACTGTAACACTTCGGGGACTGCCAGCAATGCAGACAGGATTGCTCAGAAAGGTAAGAAGTAAACCAAGAGAAAATAGTTCTACAGAAGCCAAGAGAGAAGAGATTTTTCTGGAAGTAGGGATAACCCATCATTCTTAGAGGCTGCAGAAAGTTCATGTTAAACAAGGACTGATAAACTTCTGGTGGATTTCTTGATCAAATCATTATTGATAATCCTTAAGAATGATGTGAGCAAGTTGAGCTGTTAAAGAAAATAGAGATGCTTTTCCCCAAATAGTGGCTTGGTTATGTGTTATGTAAATAGCTATATAAAATATATAGATATTTGAGCTTCTTAGGGTCCTCTATTTGTCTATTTGGTTTATTATTTTGCCTTGTCACCTTTTAAAACAATGTTAAGATCAACAGCTTTTCATAAGACTAAAACATTTTAATCTTCATATTAAGAGGGGAATATTTGAATTATATACCTATAGTAGGGTTTATTGGAGAAGGAAATGGCAACCCACTCCAGTGTTCTTGCCTGGAGAATCCCAAGGACAGGGGAGCCTG
>NW_011440272.1:0-1421 GCF_000754665.1 Bison bison bison | reverse complement strand
TTTCCATATGATTAAAAAAAAAAAAAAAGGAACCCTGAAGATGCAGAATATATGAAAATATGTATTACCTCTGTATGACTCATTTTCACTGTTGAATAACAATCTTTAAGTGCCTTACATCTGAGAAGCAAAGGACATCTCCCTGAAAAGAAGATTCTATTGTGAAAGGTGGGTTGGTAGACATGGATATGATACAAGAACTATGAATGAATACATTTAGTAGCTAAAATAAAGACATTTATATATAACTACTTTAGGAACTGATATCTTTACATCTACATTATTTTCATTCCAATGGTCATTCAGAATTGGTTATAGGGCCGGCCAGGTGTGGGGCTGGCAGATGTTATGTAAGTCAATGTGATACCATAATATGCATTCTGTAAGAAAACTCATATCAAAGTAGGATGCTATATCTTGGTACATATAAATACATATTTTTCCTAAGCATCTTTGTTCTCAACCAACTATCTTCAACCTAATTTCACAGCATCTTTCTATTAACCCATTTCCTTCGTCTTTACTGGTCCCAACTCTTCCTTCTACCCTGCAGTGGAAGCAGACATCCACATCCTTTGTCCTGAGACTGCAGAAACCTCCCACTAGACAGAATGTAAATCTCCACACTATTGCCTTTGGGCTTGACTATGTGACTTGCTTTAACCAAAAGATGTTTCAGTGTGCCACTTCTGAGCTGAAGCATGGCAAATTTTCCAGAAGGGCTCTTAAACTCTCACCTTCAGCCCCAAGAAAAGTACGCTCCACATATTTTTGCTTTTTCAGCCCGGGTTCCACAATGAAGATACATGGAGCAGATCTGAACTCAAAACTGAAGTCTGGAGTCCAGCCTAGTCCAATCAACATCTAAACCACTGAAGAACCATGAAATGTCTACCTGAAGAATCAAGGGCATGAAATGCTGTGAGCCACTAAGATTTCAGGGTTGTTATACAGTATTCTTTCCCGTAGTGTAAGAGATCTTTTATTGTTCAGGATATGCTTAACATCAGGGTCATTAATTTTTTTCCTATTAACATTTACTAATTTATTCACTGAATAACATGTTCAAAATGTACAAAAGTATACAGTGAAAAGTCTCTCCGTAATTCCACTTTTGCCTTACCATCCAGATTTCCTCTTCAAAGGCAATCAGTATTCTGCTTATCTTTCAGGTATTTTATATACATATATACATACATACATCTTTTTATAAAACTAGTGATATATTTTTTCTGAACCCCCTCCCCAACATATATCTTTGTGATTACTCTTTATACAATGAGCTTATTTCATTGTTTTTTTATGACTACAAAATATTCCAAAGGAGGGTTGTACAAAATATATTTTACCAACCATCTATTAATGAAAATTGAGACTGTTTCCAATCTTTTGCTAAAGCAATATTGCAATGAGTGGCAATA
>NW_011440271.1:0-1422 GCF_000754665.1 Bison bison bison | reverse complement strand
TTTTTTTTTTTTTTTTCTTTTGCCACATTGCACAGCATACGGGATCTTAGTTCCCTGACCAGGGATTGAACCCACACCCACTGTGGTGGAAGCTCAGAGTCTTAACCACTGGACCACGAGGGAAGTCCTCAACAAATATTATTGAGCATCCATTTCATGCTAGGCATTTCTTTGATGGAGCTTACAATTTAGATGGGGGAGACAGTGATTAAATAGACATAATAAAAAATGCAGAACTGCAAACTAATATAAGTGCTATGAAGGAAAGAAAGTCAGTTTTTACAGAATAAAGGTAGCTAACTTTAGAGCTTACTGATCAGAAATATTATCAAATATGTGATATGATATCAAAATAGTCACTGTATGATGTCTGGAATGAAAAACACTGGAAATAACTTACACATCCCTCAACAGAGAACTGGTTAAGTAAACTGAGGAAGATTTATGCAGTTGCTGGGAAAAGGCCACTCTCTATAGTCATAATATGAAATGATATCCAGGAAACATTAAAACATTATGTAGAGAAAGAAAGGTGTAGAGCAGTGTGTTTAGTATGCCACAATCTGTGTGTGGGGGAAAAAAAGTCTATATGTGTGTGTATATTATATATACACACATATATATGCATAGACTATTTTTGGAAGAATATTCAAGAAACTGGCATGGTGGCTTTTAGGAGGGGAAATTAGGTACCTGAGAAACTTCTTTGTTCACTAAATATGGTTATATACCTTTAGAATTTATGCAATGTATATGTATTATATTTGGAAAAATAAAATTTAAAAATCGTAAATAAAATTTTCAATGGCTGCACTCCCTCTGAATGAACCAAAATCCTTAACATAACCTAAAAAGATCTCATATGATCTGAACCCTGCCTATCTTTTAGCCCACCTTGCATCATGCTCTCCCTCTCCTTCATCATGTTCCACAACCAGCCTTCATTCACTCCTCAAATGGACCACACTCCCTCTCCTAACGTGGCTTTGTACATGCTGCCACCTCTCTTCAGAATTTTCTTGCCTCCTTTCTTTAACCAGTTAACTCCTCATATGAGGACGCAGTTCAACCATCATTTCCTCAGAGACACGCCCACGCAAGACAAGTCTCTCTAGTACATCCTTTGGACCCCGTAGCCTCTTTGCCTCAAAGTAATTATAAAACTTATAAAGTTATATTTATTTGTATCTTCATCTGTTCAATGTCTTTCCCCCACAACTTCTCTGTAAGCTCCAGAATAAGAGGACCATGTCTGGCTTCTTCCCACCACCACTCCACCCGCCACCACTGTATCTCCAATTCTAGCATAGGACTCAGAAAATTACTTTGTAGGTGGAAAAACTGTGAAAAATTCTTAAAGAGATGGGAATACCAGACCACCTTACCTGCCTCCTGAGAAACCTGTATGCAGGTCAGGAAGCA
>NW_011440270.1:0-1422 GCF_000754665.1 Bison bison bison | reverse complement strand
CAAAGAGTTGAATATCAGTATGGAGGAAAATGAGGACAGGTGGTAGATCTCATGAAAAAAAAAAAAAACATAGCAAGGTCACTGTTGCTGTGAAACAGTCTCATTGAAACCCCAGCCCCAAGTCAGCCACGGGATCTGCAGCTCTGACTCTGACTGTTAAAAGGCTATTGTTGGATACTAAGTTGGAGACATGCAAGGGAAAGTGGGTTCTGAGCATCAGGGGATAAGCTCAGGAACAACTTATCTTAATCTGACTAAACATATTAAAACAATCCTCTCAGTAAAGAGGTAAAGGGATATTAAAACAGAACATCAATGATGATTTAAGGACACAGAAAAATTGTATTGCCTTCATTAAAACATTACAATGTCTTACCTGTTTACCATCTATTATTTTCAAGTTTCATAAGAAGCAGAGATTAGGTATACTTCTTCTTGGGTTTAGAATCTAAAAGGAGACAGGTGAAATATACATTCATTATCCCACCACAAAACAGTGTATGGTGAATGTCAAAGAAGCAATACAAAGCAAATGATGAAAGAATTCAGAAGCACTTTTACAGTTTATCTAAGCTAATTTTTACAGTGGCTCCTCAAGTGGTAGTAAGATCCCTATTATACAGATAAGGATTCTGGGGGTCTAAAATCTTAAGTGACATGTCCAATATCCAATGACTAGAAAAGATATTGGGTCTAGAGGTACAGAGAGTGATGGGATGGCTTAAGCAGTGACAAGTCTATGAAATAGAAGGGAAGAGGGCTATGAAGAGATGGAGATTCTCACTGTAAGACCTTGGTGGTGAAGCAATACTGAGTGATGATAAAGTCCACACAGTGACCTCCTGGAGCTCGTTTACAGTAGAGTGGTAAGAGTTTCTACTGGTGATCAGAGGTTCAGGAGATGTCAGGTGTGATTGCCAAGTAATGAATAGCAAAACTAATTCAGTCAGGAGGGGGACCCTTCTGTCATTATGAAAAGTGGAAATGCACAGTGGAGATCAGCAGACAGTGAAAACAAAGATATAGAGAAACATAACTCACCTGTGTTGTAGAGTCTGATTACACCAACGGCACAATAAAATTTAGCCAGTGTGACTGTGGTTCATTAAAATAACCCTACACTGGGTTCCCCATACTCTAGAAATTTGGAGACTGTACATGGTTGGTATATTGAGCTTGACTACACTGGAGGATCTGACTGGTGTGGGTGTTATTTCTATGGTTTAAGCTTTCCTGATCTGATCACTTGGGACCTCCAGCAATGGTAGTATCTTCAGTTTGTGGTTTCCTTCCCTTTGCTACTTATCATAACATGTTTGTGTTAGTTGCTCAGTTGTGTCCGACTCTTTGCAACCCCATGGACTGTAGCCCACCAGGCTGCTCTATCCATGGAATTCTCCAGGCAAGAATACTGGAGTGGAT
>NW_011440269.1:0-1423 GCF_000754665.1 Bison bison bison | reverse complement strand
AGAGACTGGTTGACCAGTTCTGTCATTTGTATAAGCCCTAGAAACAGGAATGGGAAACACTTCAAGCTTCCTAATTTTGAGCCTTGCTTGAGTAACATACTGACAATGGTTTGTACCAAAGAAAAACAAACTCAATGCTTCATTCATAGAAATTCCAAAAATAATTAACATTTATTTGTCCTTCTATTTAAAACAAAACAACCCCCTCTAATGTTGCTCACTATGGTCTCAGTGTGTTGGAATATTTTCAGGCACTATTTTAATTACCTGCTGAGTTTTTTCAAAATATCTAGCCTATAATCCCCAAAATACTTTTGAAACATTCTGGGTGGGGAAAATAGAGAATGAAAAACAAATGGGACCATGAAACATGTGGCTTAGTGGACTTTGAGTTCAGGCTAGTTTCAAACCTCTAATTGAGTGATCTTATAAAAATCATTTTATCTCTCTGAGCCTCACTTTAGTTTAGTTTTTGTCTAGAAATAAGTACCACATGATTGTTGTGAAGATTAAGGAAATGTTTATAAAATACAGCTACAGAACCTGAAACATAGAAATACTAAATAATCGAATCAAGAGATCAAACCATTGTTCCCCCGGTGATCATTTCTGGTTGTAAATAGCTAATGAATATCAGAACATGAAATTTTCTCTGCATTAGATTGACTGCCACCAGTAAAGCGCATGGAGTTAATTTAGAAATACTATTCTGGGTCTCAGACTGTGCTCAATGAAGAAGCAGAATTGGTTCTCAGAGGATAGGAACTCAATAAGCTTCGTAATGAACAGAAACGAAGGAGGCAGGAATTGAGCCCAGTAACGAAGAATGAACTGAGTCCCTCAGAATTCATTCATTCATCATATATTCATGCCGGAGTATTTGTTGATTCTTTAATATCATCAGACTCTGTGATAAGTCCTACACAATTAGCTTGTGTAATCCTCACAATAACTATGTACCATTTGAGTGATTATTCTTACTGTATCCATTTGGAAGAAGAGAGTACTGAAGCTAATAACCTTTAAGTAACTTGACCATGTCATCCTAAAGCTAATTCAAGACAGAATCACTTGGTCAGTTCTGATAATACAGTACAAATGTGATGAACACAAGGAAAGTGTTAAGCACCCAGCTATGTTAGAAAAGGTATATCATTCCCATAGGTATTGGGTAAAGTAAGGAAAAACTTTTTGGAAGAGGTGACTTACAGTGTTTTGAAAAGTAAGTAGGAGTAGTTCAAATGAAGACATTGCAGTTATGAGATAGGATGAGCTTTACCAGTAGTTATAAGTCCCACTTGAAAGTGAAAGAAAGTGAAAGTGAAGTCGCTCAGTCATGTCCGACTCTTTGTAACCCCATGGACTGTAGCCTAACAGGCTTCTCCATCCATGGGATTTTCCAGGCAAGGATACTGGACTGGGT
>NW_011440268.1:0-1423 GCF_000754665.1 Bison bison bison | reverse complement strand
GATAATAGAATTTTCCAATGTATATGACAAAATACATAAATTTTAAGTGCTTTTTTAACATTGAAAAAGCACTCAAAAATGTAACAAATTTAAAAGATGCTATCAAAAGGAGTCGGGGAGATTTTAAAAAGAATTAACTTCTAAAAATTTATATGTGTACATACATATATGTGATATATGTGTATGATCACTGAAATTATAAACTCAGTGACTAAAGAAAGAATCCATTCACAGGCAGATATCCTTTGGGGTGGGAGTACTAAGTACTAATTCTCTGGACCATCAGAGAATTCCTGGCCCCAGGGAATATTAACAGATACAACTAACCACCAAGAATGCAACACAGCACTTTTCACAGAAAGTATAGAAATAGGGTAAAGAGACATGAAAGGCAGAATGAGAAAATATAAGCAGAGTTGTAAGGGAGAGAAGTGAGAAAGAGTGAAAAAGAGCCAATTCTTAAAGAGAAAAGCTGAATATTTTACAAATTTTATGATATTCACCAATTCTCAAATCTATTGTACTAATTACACAATTGTAATTACTTACATTGTAAATTAATATAATTTAACTGATACAGTACAATTAATACAATTTCTTCAGAATTACATAAAGAAATTCACACCTGGATAAATCATTTTTACGATGGAAAAAAATCGTTATTTTATCATCGTTTATAAAAGAAATGGATCAATCTTTACAAAACTTCAGATAACCAAAGGAAACAATAAGACTAAACAAAGCAGTCAGACTGACAAGCATCACCTACAAGAGAACACTGACAACCACAGCAGCAGACCCGGCCACATCAACAAAAGGGAAGCTGGGAGATTGTAGAATAATAGCTTTAAAATACAGAGAGAAAATAACTGACAACTTAGAATTAAATATAGAGGTAATTATTCAAGAATAAGATTGAAACAGTCATTTTCCAAACAAAGAAAGACTAATATGTTTACCACTAATAGTTCTCACTGAGGACATTTCTCATGGATACCCTCTGACAAAAGCAAAGTAAGCCAGAACAAAAGACGGACAGGAAGGAAAGAATGGTGAACAAAGATCTCGTGGATAAATCACATTAACAATAGCTAGGCAATATAATTAGTTAAGGTAATAACCAAACAAAATAGAACTAAAATTCTGAAAAAGGTAGCATGAAAGAGACTGTTGGACTTCAAGCATTCTATGCATGGTCTATTCAGAAGAAGGACAAAAATACTAATGTTACATTTTGTGATGCTCAGTTTGGATGTTAAAACTTTAAGGATAACAACCAGAAATAGAGAAATAAAATGGACAATGTCAAAGTCAGTGAAGTAATAAACACATACTAGGAATGATAATGGAAAAGGCAATGGCACCCCACTCCAGTACTCTTGCCTGGAAAATCCCATGGACAGAGGAGCCTGGTAGGCTGCAG
>NW_011440267.1:0-1423 GCF_000754665.1 Bison bison bison | reverse complement strand
TTGGCTTAATACTTCCTCAATTATGCTGCAATGAAAAAATGTATACATGTGCCTTAATCAGTAGTAACACGTGAAAATAAAACCTTGTTCTTCCATATCTTCTACACAGGAAGACTGAATCAACGGCACCCTAAATATCCTGCAAAGTTACTCTGTATACTTGACAAAAGATTAGGGCAAACCATTCCACTTCCATATCTTGAGCAGTAGAAGTTAACTAGTCTTCAATCTCATCTTCCCAAATATCTCCATTAACATCCACAGCATGGAACAACCTGGACGCATAAAACAAGGTACATTTTAATATACCTGATAGAAACTGAATATAATTTCTTTCCTTTTTTTAAATATATTTTCTGCACTATTCTGATAGTATCTTTTCCTTTCCTTTAATTATTCTACTGGGAAGGCTGAAATGTGAATCCCTCCAAACAAGCTGCCTTAAAGTTTATAGGAACAACCCTTTCTTAAAGATCCAGACAACTCTCAAGGGCCAAGGAGAAACAAGAGTGGGAGACAGGTATCATAAAAACTAACACTCAATGTGTATAATATGTGGAATAAGTCAAGACTGAAAAATTCATGCAGTCAAGAAGCTGCACTCCTTCAAAACACTGTAACTTTACTACATACTAATCACCCCATCCTTTCCATCTTCACCTTGTACTCTCCAGCAGAATACTCTCCAGAATTCTACTCTCTAGTAGAATGTTTTACAGTTGCCAATTTCTTTTCCTCCTCTTATGTTACTTAAAATTTGTATTTTCAATACTTTTATTTCCAGTGGTTCATAGGCACAGCTGGTTTCTTCAACTCATAGTTTCATAACGTCAAGAACTGATTGTAGGTACCCCACAGATGTCTATTAACAAGGATTATCAACTGATGTTGAAACTGAAGCTGGTGGAGAATAGGATATTCACACTGTGCCAAGGAATCCTCCCACAGATCACTCACTAACAACAAAAGAAAAACCTTACCTTTATATGGAACAAATGATAGAACTGATCATGCTAATAGTGAGAGAGCCTGACATTATGGATCTGACGTGATACAACATGAAGTACACCACCTCTTGTTAAGTATTCCTGTCAAAAATGTTACTCTAAATCTAGCCAAACTCCATTCTACAGCTAACTTCCACTTTACAGAAAATAGAGAGCAAAGAGAAACAAACTAAAAGGCACCATGGAGAAACAAAACTCCAGGAGGTAAGGTTACATAGGACAACAGCCTGGACTCTTCAGAAGGTCGACATTCCGCTCAATACAGACAAACAAAAAGTGGGTAATACTTTGCTTTATTATGAAACAGAATCAAATAAAATAATTAAACTTGATTAGATCCTGGTATAATAAAACAGCTTTAAAAGATATTTTGGGGAATAGCTGATAAGTCTTAAATATTTTATTAGATGACAGTA
>NW_011440266.1:0-1423 GCF_000754665.1 Bison bison bison | reverse complement strand
GCTACTCGAATCCATCTAATCTGCTTGTTTCAAAATTAAGTCATGGGTAAACCACTTTAAATTTAGTGAGAAATCTGTAATAAAAGAGTATAATTGAACTTTTTGGGACCACATATTTAAAAAAACATAGAAAATACATAAAACAGGATAAGACACACATGATAGTAAAAATCATCTAACATACACCTAATTAGAATCCCAGAAGAAGTAAGAGGACTAGAAAAGAAACAATATTTTAAGGGATAAATGCTAAGACTTTTCCAGAATTTTGGAAAGACCCCTCAATTGAAGAGAAATGAAGATAAGACACAAAATTAACAGGATAAATAAGAAGAAATTCTAACTTAGATGAGACAGAGTGAACTGTAGAATGCCCCAAAGCAAAAGTAAGATGTTGAAAGCAAGCAGAGAAAGAAAAATGATTAGTACAAAGAAATGGCAATTTGATGGATGACTGTTTAATAGCAATAGCCGAAAGACTAGTAAACACCTTCCAAGTGCTGAAGAAAATAACTGTCAACCTAAAACTATACATCTGGTGGAAATATCTTTCAAGAATATTGATAATATGAAGTCATTTTCAGACAACAGTAACTGAGAACATTTATCTCCAATATATCCACACTACAGGACATTCTAAAGAATATTCTTTAGGAAGAGAAGAAACATATTACTATAGGGAAGTTATCAGAAGTGAAAATAAATGGTGAACAAAGATATGATAATTGTGTCAGAAAGCTCTAAACATTTGTTGTGATATAATATCTGTAAGAATATAATTTAAGTTTTTTGAACTGAATAGAGGAAAATGTAAAACTGAGAGGTTAAGAGAAAAGGGTAGTGAGATATAGTCTACGTAGTCTAACATATATCATCTAATCTGAGTGAAATACAGTCTAATGTGTCATGCGATGTGTAATAGTGGAATTAATAATACAAGATAGAACTGAGACACTAGAATATAATTGCATATGCATTAGTAGGGGATATCAGAATTAATGTGTCCTAAGACTCTTATAGTTGAAGGGGAGGAGAGTAAAGATCTGATCTGGATTTAGAATTGGTCTGGATTTAGTCATACATGGAACTTATTAAAAGAATAAGCATAAAAGTATATGATATAAATTAATAGAAGGGAGTAATGAATTGAGAAAAAACTTCTTTCTGTTGATCAAATAAGGAAAGACAGAAAGAAAAAGAAATAGGAAAATCAGGACAATGAAAAAGTACAAATAAGATGGTAGAAATTTATCAGTAATCAAGATAAATACAAATAAAGTATACTTTCTCCAGATAAAATACAGTAATTGTAAGACTAGATTTTAAAAACTCAACTTTGTGATATTTATAGGTGAATTGATGTTCAAGCTGGTTTTAGAAAAGGCAGAGGAACCAGAGATCAAATTGCCAACATCTGCTGGAT
>NW_011440265.1:0-1424 GCF_000754665.1 Bison bison bison | reverse complement strand
TAAATTATACATTCAAAACAGTTATTTTGGTAGCACTAGTTAAATATTATAAAATGATTTCCACATTTCAGCTAATAACCAAACTGTTTCAGACATTATAGTTGAAGAAAGAATACTAAACTTAGTTTTGAACCTTAATTTAATGGTTTTATTTGTTTATATCCATAACTGTCTTTCTGAGCCTCAATTACGACATCTGTAGGATGCGGATATATTTATTCAACAAATATTTACTGAATCCATGCTTCTTTGTGGCAGGCACTCTTCTCAGAACTAGGGAGTCAGTGATCAATAAGACAGTTCTTGTCCTCTTGGAGCTTACATTTTAGAGAAATGAAATAGGAAATCTCTGCTAGACACAAAAATGGTTCCGTTCCTATCATTCCCTTTTCCTTTCCTAAGCCACAGTTTTCTCATCTGTAGTCTTCACAGGATTATTATGAGGTTAGTTTATTAAGTGCTATAAGAATTTCATGTATTAGTACAATGGCAAAAGTATTTGGATGATTGCTTGGAGTTACTTATATAATATTTGTCTCTTTCTATCATTTTTTATTTACCTGTTTAACATTAAAAAATTGCCTTAAGTTAGGATTAATTTCCATGTGAATTCAGGTACTCATTCCATTCTTAGTTAATATGTAGTTCTCCCTGCTTTGCATTTATTTCTTGTATTATTTATGTATATAGCTCTTCCTCTCCTAGATTAAAAATTGCTCTGCTGTCAGGAACTGTTTTAATGTTATCATCTTTTCTACCAGTCTTTTGCATATACTTGTGGCATCTATAAATCCTGGTTTTCTGGAATGATACCTGTTTAGGTAGTTTTATCTCTTATCAGTGAAGACAATTTGTTCATAAATAAATGAAGCTGTAAGGCTTTTTGTGATAATATATTCACAAATGAAATTTTCCCACAATAGACAAGTATGGGAAAATGTATATAAGGGTTGTCATTGTAGCAAAAATTTGGAAAGAGTCCATCATTGGGAATTATTAAATAAATTGAATTGCCTGTATACACTGTGCACTTAAAAACAATGATGTGCCTCAGTAATTTTCCGTTCAGTGACCCACCTTACCGTGCTCATTGACTATAAGTTTCCAGTTGTCTTTACTGAATTCAGAGTTCAGCCTGCTGTCACTCCCCTATTGCAATAGTCCTGAATAAGGTCTTAAAAAATAAAGATGATGTGCACCTAGATTTATTGCTATAAAATGATATATACATTGAATTATAAACCTATTAAGGGCATGCTACCAACATATGTAGATTATTCTCATTTTGTTTCAAAATATGTAAAAAAGCTAGACAGCTAGCCAACTAGAGTAGCTAGATATATATAAATATATACATATATATATTTATATATATATAGCTAGATATATATATAACTAGCTACTCTAGTTGGCTATATATATAT
>NW_011440264.1:0-1425 GCF_000754665.1 Bison bison bison | reverse complement strand
GTAAAATGTAAAATACAAATAAACAAAAAAACAATTTAAAAAGTTCTCCAATGGGTGGTCTAACGGCTAAGATTGCACACTCCCAATGCAGGGGACCCAGGTTCAACCCGTGGTCAGGGAACTTGATCCCAATGACACAACTAGGAGCTCTCATGGAGCAACTGAAGATCCCGAGTGCCACAGCTAAGCCCTGGGGCAGCCAAATAAAGAAAAGCATTTTAAAATAAATAAATAAACGTTCTCCAATGGATCAAAAGGGGTAGCCAGGGTTACGTAATTGAAATCTGCAAAATTCACAAATACTTGTGGGTGTCTTAAGTTAAATAGCAAATCAAAAGTCAGAAGTGTCAATCAAACGTCTGGAATGGTGAAATGAGGAACTCAAAATCCTTTCTCCCAAAAACCAAGTTAAAAAAATGGACAAAACTACTAAATACAAACATTTGAGGACACCAGAAATCACCCAAACGCATACAACAACCTAAGAAGCACTTATATAAGAAAAACTGCCGAACTCTGAGTAAGAATAGTGGAGGTATGTGGTATTTAACTTAGGTTACTCCCATCACATGCTCCATCTGCGCTACAGTTTAACCAAAGCAGAGCAAGCCATGAAAACGTCACTGCTGGAGAGGCTGACCGAATCGGAGAGGGGCAAGGCAAAACCCCACACCCCTGGGCATTATTAAAACAGTTGCAGTCTCAGTAGCAAACAAATGGGAGAGGCCACCATCACAGCTGAACTGTGGTTACAACCAGGCTGGAGCAAGCAATGGACCTGCAGACTAACCAGAACTTTCAGAGGAAGATCCATTGAATGAGACAGTTATGCAGGGCCTGTAAGCTCCTGGGTATCCCTGCTGGTCTGGAAGAATGTATATTTATACAAGGCCATATGCAAGCTCCAGGGACACAAGAGAGGGCCTTCACTATCCACATATCCCTGGCTGAACATGAGCCCTTCAGACTATGCAAAGAAGATACCAGATGACCAGGCATAAAGCAGTAACAGAGGAAAATTCATAGACTGTTTAAACTTTGCAAATATTACCCAATCCACACAAAAGATTGTCTTACCGACTCAAGGATTTTCAGCACAACCTCTGATCAAGCATCAGCTGGCCACTAAACCACACTGAAGGCTTCCCTCATGGCTCAGATGTAAAGAACCCACCTGCCAAAGTAGGAGACATGGATTCAATCCCTGGCTCCAGATCCCCTAGTGAACAAAATGGCAATCCACTCCAGTAGTCTTGCCTGGGAAATCTCATGAACAGAGAAGCCTGGTGGGCTGCAGTCCACAGGGTCACCAGAGTCAGACACGACTTAGCGAATAAACCACCACCACCAAATCATTCTGAACCTAGGACAACCTCTAGTAAGTAAAGCTTATAAATAAGACCTTCTTCTTTTTTTTTTTTTTTT
>NW_011440263.1:0-1425 GCF_000754665.1 Bison bison bison | reverse complement strand
GGCTACCAGGGGAGGTTGTCGTAAGACACCCCCTGCCACTAAAAACCTAGAACACACCCAGCATGAAATTACACTGTTACACCAGAGAGCAGCTAAAGTGGCCGGGAGGAGCCACCTCCAGGCAGTGAGAAATATGGCTGGCGGGGGCGGGGAAGACAACTGTTATTTCATAACAGGCCCTTTAGGACTATTTGACCTTTTAAATTATGTGCACAAATAACATTGATTTTTTTTAAATTTTTAAATATTTAGCAGACAAAAATGAAAATATGTGAAAAAGAGTGCTGTTTATCTCTACGGTCTCCTTAAAATGTAGCTAGATGGTGTTATTTTTTACATCCTGTAAAATAAGCTTGTGGTGGTGGTTTAGTCGCTAAGTCGTGTCCGACTCTTTGCGATCCCACGGACTGTAGCCCTTCCGTCTCCTCTGTGCATGGGATTCTCTAGGCAAGAACACTGTAGTGAGTTGCTATTCTTCTCCAGGGAATCTTCCCGACCCAGGGATCGAAGTGTTGTCTCCTGCACTGCAGGCAGATTCTTTACCACTGAACCACCAGAGAGGCCTCTGTAAAATAATCTTGCAAAATAAATTAAAGGCAATCCAATAACATGAAAGAACCATTAAAAAACAATTATGAAATACTCTTACCGTCTCCCGAAAGGGATTACTCATATAATAAAGATCCCATGGCTAATAATTGGTAAAGAGTGACTAATAACTGGATCTGCTAACCTCTGTTGTGTTCTGTCAACTTCTTCTTGCTAAATCACTACTCACTTATAGTGAAGTGGTGAGTAAGGGATGTTATAATATATCTAGGGAGTGACCAACAGGTTAAAAACATGTTCACTGATGACTGTGAAAAACCACCCTGAAAACTTAGAATAGAAACAAAGTCAACAAGTCAAAAAGATGATGTTTCCACCCTAAATTTCTGTAACAGGCTTGTGACTTCAAAGTGTGCCTCCTTCTAAACAGACTCATCTGGGCCCTTTTATAGACATATGATCCTATTGTACCTAAGTATTTAATCAACAAGAGAAGGACTGTTCTTAAATCTGTCAATGTAATTAGGGAAGAGGTCTAATTCAATCTGGAAGCTTCAGGAGGGTATTTCAATGTCTTCCTTGGCTTTCTCTGTGGCTTACAGTGCTCAGATAGTCAATTAATGATTTTCCACACCAAACTTAAAACCCCAACCTGGCTTCCCTTGTATTTCAGACATAACTGGGTTTCACCCTCCACACCTGACCCTTTCCTCCAATTCCAACTTCCTGAGAGTACCCCAAACTGTTCAGTGTCTGCTTAAGAGTAATCAACACATGAGCCTCCCTGGTGGCTCAGAGGTAAAGAATCCACCTGCCAATGCAGGAGATATGGGTTTGATCGGTTGGTCGGGAAGATCCTCTGGAGTAGGAAATGGC
>NW_011440262.1:0-1426 GCF_000754665.1 Bison bison bison | reverse complement strand
CAGACATGACTGAAGTGACTTAGCAGCAGCAGCAGCAGCAGACTGATGGCTCAGTTGGTAAAGAATCTGCCTGCAATGCAGAAGACCTAGGTTTTATCCCTGGGATGTGAAGATTCCCTGGAGAAGGTAATGGCAACCCACTTCGGTATTCTTTCCTGGAATATCCCAGGGACAGAAAAGCCCAGCAGACTACAGTCCACAGGGTCACAAAGAATCAGACACAACTGAGAGACTAACACATATACCCAAAGGCACGGAACAGTAAACTCATACCTGTGAAGAACAGCTCGGTATCAGGGCCTAATGAAAAGAACACCTCATTCTTAAAGAGAAAAGAAACGGAAGTCTATCTCCAGGACTAGTTATACAGATGCTTAAGCAAGATACTGATTAAGGTAATTGCCTGAGCTAGAGCTTATTTTCATGTGTAATGTCCTTGACCTACAGGCTGGCAGCATTGAGAAGGAGTGGCTGTATCTAAATATAAAGAACGCTGGTATTTTGATTCCCATTGCACGGAGGAGAAATACACATATCTCAGATCCAAATGCAGGTTTGTTTGGTGGTTTTTCTTTCACTCTGTTTTAGTTGTGAATAGATTTTTCATGTGGATTCATCATCAGTCCCTCCCAACTCTTTCACCTCCCCCATGGGGAGGTCACTTGGTAAAGCAACAGCTTCCTTCACATCCCACTGGACAGGTAATCCCCAGGACTTCAACAGGCTCAGAATTCTCAGAGTACCTAGAATTTCAAGAGCCAAACAAAATAAAACTGTGCTAGTTAGAAAGCAAAACTTACATAAAGACAAATCATATTCTGCAAGCACTTTTGAGCAATTGTCCCTTTTCAAAATTCAGCATTTTTGGTCTCTGTGGAACCCTGATTTCTATGCTTATGTTAGACATTCCTTCCTCAAAACCTCATTTTCCATTTCAACCAGTAATTTGAATTTTACTAGCTACTGCTAGTTATTTTTAAGATTAGCCATGTACTTCAAGAACAAGGAAGTTAGAATACACTTTTATGTGTTTATCTAAAGCCGCTTACTTTCTTTTACTTCAGGGGTAGGGAATTATTCTTTATAGCTTGAAATATCACCAAACTCCAAAGCATAAACTATTACACAGAACTGAATACTGCATTTCTTATTTCTGATTTATTTTCTGTAGAAAAAATGACATTGAAGTAGTGCAAAATTATTTTATGATAGCTATACAATATAATGTTGATATCAGATCTCAATTATTTATTAGCACATTTATATGTATTATATTCTTATATATTATGTATGTATTATATACTTATATATAAGTGTTATATTCTCATATATTGTAATTGTATTATATAATTATACATAAAATTATATATGCATTATATTCTTATAAATTAAAAATTCCCAGCATTTATCTTTTTTTTTTTTTTTT
>NW_011440261.1:0-1427 GCF_000754665.1 Bison bison bison | reverse complement strand
TTATAAATCTTAAGGAATTAAAGGAATGAGAAGATAAAAGGAAAAGAAAAGAAGCCAAATTAAGAGAAACCAAGAATAAAACCTGCGGCCTAAGGGAGTGTAAATAATGGACGAAAAGGCCAAAGAGAAAAGGTGAGCTTTGTGTGGTGGTACTTTCAATAAAACATCTCCTAAGGATGAGCCTCATTAAGGGACCTCACCTAGCTGCTGCCAGCTGTGGAACTCTTGTTTGCAAATTGCTGTGTCCTTTACCTTCAAGGGTGGTGAGGAAGGCAGCATTCCTGGTAAGGGTCCTGCAGAATCAACACATGCAATTGCTTGCAACTCCCCCGTTGACTATTTATGAATGCCATTATTTTGTTATCTCATCACACCTGTAGATAACGTAGATTATCTCTTTATGTCAAAATGTTTTTATGTCAAAGAGGATGGCTGTTGTTCCAGCTGTCACATTCTGATAGCTAACTGCTCACCGTTATATCCTTGCCAAAGCCCTTTAGCCTGGCACGGTGTGAATCATTGTCAATGGCATTTAAAAATCTGTTGGAAAAAAATATGTATTTTGACTGTTGATCAAGTATTCCAATGAACTAAGATTATGTCTTGTCTTTGTGAATTCAATTATTAATTGATCAATCATTTTGCCCTAAAATAACTGATGGTTTAGGATTTTCTGTGCCTCCAAGGAAATTAAATGCAAATCTCTGTCAGTCATCTGTTCACAAAGGCTCCTTTAAGGAATCCACTGGAATACAAATAGAAGGCCCTGCAGCAATTTTGGTCTGCTGTAACTCACTCTCTTATTTTATTTTTTTCTTAATAACCCCTTCTTTAAGGTGCCTATTTGATTTCTCTCTGACTTTTCTCCCTTAAAAAGGAAATGTGATTCCAAGGTAATATATCAAAGTACTTAACACTGATACAAATTAGAGTTCTGTCCTTTTTCTTTTTTACACAAGTTTCTAGTGGATGTAGGCTTTGAGAAGCCTGAGGACAGAATGAGCTTCGAAGTATCAGCTATTTGGGACTTCAAGAACAGAAGTGTTTCTCCCTTTGAGATTTTTCTTTTAAATCGCAGGCAGAGAGAAACAGTCATTCTCTGAAAATCTTGAATGACCAGTTTTGGAACTTTTTTTTCTCCCAATACCTTCTGGTGCAGAAAAATCATTTAAAATGAATATTTTGACTGCAATACCTAAAACATAAAATATTTTAATTTTTGATATAGCTTACTCTACTGAATGAAACTATCTCCATCTTGGGCTTCCCAGGTGACTCAATGGTAAAGAATCTGCCTGTCAATGCAGGAGATGCAGGAGACGTGGGTTCAATCCCTGGGTTTGATCCCTGGGTTGGGAAATATCCCATGGAGAAGGAAATGGCAACCCACTCCAGTATTCTTGCCTGGGAAATCCCATGGACAGAGG
>NW_011440260.1:0-1427 GCF_000754665.1 Bison bison bison | reverse complement strand
CAGAAGGAAGGAAATAGGAAAAACCAGTAGGGATTCCTGATAATTTTCCTGAATCTGAAGATCAGTATGGGTATTTTAGGGGAATATCTCAATCTATCCTATACCACCCCCAATTTTGTACTATGAAACAAATAGATTTGGGAGTTAAGACATTACAAATGAGGTTTTATTTCATTATAAATCATGCAAATATTAAGCACAATTTCAAGTAGCTTAGAATGGAAAGAAACTAGATTTCCATAGGACAGAAGCTATTCTCATGTTGATCTTGGAGCATCTGTTATTAACATTATCCTGTTAACATTTATGGAAGATTTATGCATACACCGATGGGAGAATTAACCTCTGAATCTGTAATGTCAAGTGGTTTTCATTAAAAGCTTGCAGATACCTGCTTGGCGAATTTGACTGTTTATAGTTGGAGATAACATGACTAATTTTATAAAAATGACTTTATTAATTTCACTTGTAGATGTATCAAATGTGCAAGAACTGATGATTTAACTTTGCTTTAGTTTATATCTATAGGTACCCATACATGTGTGCAGTATAGAATTCAGTAGCTCAAGCAAGACTATTTAGTAAAAATTTCTACAACAATAGAAGTGTCCTGCACAGTCCACAATGGAGCCACTGTCCATATGTGGCTACTGAGCATAGGAAATGCAGCTAGTGTGACTAAAGAACTAATCTTGTTTACTAAGAAGAACTAAAATTTTAATTTGTCTTAAGTTGTGGACACTACTCAGGAGCTATTGTATTGGACACCACAGAGTTAAAATAATTAATGCTGCTCCGTTCTTACATTTACCCTGTGCCTACTCCCTCCCCTTCCTGCTTCCAGAAACACACAGACCAACACTCAAAACCATCCATCAGTGTAAAAAAAAATTCTGCGCTATTATTTCAGCTTAAAAATAAGATAGGATTAATAGCTGTATCCCAGAGAAATCAAGTGTCCTAGATAATTTAGTAGCTGGCACAAGAGTGGTTGTTGAAGAGTAGAGGACAAAACCACTTAGTGAATGCTTGTTATTTTCACCATCATCTTTTGAAGCAAACTGCAATTTTAAATAGAACTATGCATTAAAAAATAAGTAAGGTTTTACTCAAGTGGGTTTCTACGTGAATGGTTCAAGAAATGTGGACTAATATCAGATAGTAGGTCATCTCACAGTGTACGTAAATAAGCAGATGAAGGTTTTGCTTATTTAAAAATTATCATCATTAGTTAAATAAAAATTGTGTTTCAAACTGCAATAAGACCTGTGGATGAAAAGATGGATAGTTGGGGAGTTTGGGATGGACATGTACACACTGCTGTAATTAAAATGGATTACTAACAAGGACCTACTATATAGCACAGAGAACTCTGCTCAATGTTATGTGGTGGCCTGGATAGGAGGGGAGTTTGGGAGAGAATGGAT
>NW_011440259.1:0-1428 GCF_000754665.1 Bison bison bison | reverse complement strand
TGAGTGAACTCTGGGAGCTGGTGATGGACAGGGAGGCCTGGCGTGCTGCAATCCATGGGGTCGCAAAGAGTCAGACACAACTGAGCGACTGAATTGAACTGAACTGATTCTTAAAGGAAATTTTCACCAGGATCCTAAAGATGAAGCTAGAAGATTAAAACTTTCACTGGTCAGTTTAAAGAACTGAGAGCACAGTTTAAGACTACATTTCTGTAACATGTTAAGAGTGGGTGAAACATTCTCTGCCATGGCGCAGAAATAGAGGATTCTGGAGGAGAAGAAAGTGTTGACTTGCTAATTCCAGAAAGGTTTGACATTGATTTATACCTGATGTCAAACCAGGTTATGACAAGTGGAAATTGCTTGTATTGTCAGGGCAAATTATGACCACTCTGTGACGTTGAAGCAGTGGATTGTCATGGCCAATCAAGAAAAGGGAGACTTTCTAGTGATACCTTGAGGCCCATTTTCTAAGAAAACAGAAGGTATTTGAAGGCTGAGGCAGGAAAGGATTAGTATGTTCAAAAACCAAAGCAAAGCCAATGTGATTAAATACCCAATAATATAAGCCAAGTGTATCACAATAGAGGATATACAGGTTTATTCATTTGCTCTAGGCTGAGGTTCCAATGATACTGATGAAAGACACTGAATGAGAAAGTTTCTTGGTATTATTGTGAGTCTGGTGGTCTCAGGCTGAATGTCATTTGGGGGAAATGTGGGTCATGCGATCATGTATATATTGTTGTTTACAAATATCTTTCATATCAACATCCTTACTGTAAGAGAATGACATCCCTGAAATGGTCATTGGAAATAAAAGATTCCCCAAACCACTCTACTTTTGTGGGCAGGTACACTCTCTCCTGTTTCCTTAGTGTAGGTGAAGCTAGAGAGTCAAGTGGGGCACAATTTTCAAATATAAAAATCTTGCATGAGTAGATAAAATAATGTTAATATGTAGCAAGTAGAATATTCAGATGATGAGCCTGATATAGAATTTCAGCATTCTTGTAGCAGGAAACAGCTGAGAGAGCTAGGAGAGAGAAGACAAAGAGGGAGAGAGTGAGAAGGAGGGAAGGAGGGAGGGGGAAAGAGAGAGAAAAAGCAAGAGAGAAACAGATAGAGACAGAGAGAGAGACAGATAGAGGTGAAGAATTCAGATGACCAAAAAAATCTAAAACAGTAAGCCACAAGAGGTGATCAACATAGGTGCTTTCCTGTTACATACTTCACCTTCCCATATGGGATATTCTGTGCTAAAGAAAATGCTCTCCTTTCTGTTCCTTTGTATCCATATACTATAGCCAAGTGGTTTTCTACCATGGTGTCTCAATACACCAAATTGCTAGATCACCGAAAAGATGTGGAGTTATATCTTGTGCACAGGAAATTACGCAAAAATCTATCTCAGTCTGGTAGTAAATT
>NW_011440258.1:0-1429 GCF_000754665.1 Bison bison bison | reverse complement strand
TGGACTGTGGCCCACCAGGCTCCTCCATCCATGGGATTTTCCAGGCAAGAGTACTGGAGTGGGGTGCCATTGCCTTCTCCGAATGGGGGCTTTAGTAAGACTTAAATGAGACGATTGTGTAAAGCGCCTCACTTAGAGAAGTTGCACAGCTTGCCCAATTAGCAAAGTTAGTCCCAGGGAAAGCTGAAAATTATAGCCAGGTGAATCTGATGCCAAATCAACCTTATTCCACACTTTATTTTTTATACATTTGGACAAATTCCCAAATATTGAAAATAAAAGAAAGCAGTCAGTCACCACAGCAGAGACGGCTGACTTCTACTCTTCCTCCTTAGTAACAGAGCAAATATTAGTAGGACTTCCCAGCCACAGTTTTGGATCATAGGGTGATCTTAAGGAAGGTAATCATGCTTTGCAATAGTAGGGCAGAAAAAAAGTCATGGCCATGATGAGAATGGAACCCCATAACAGTTCAGGGCTGCTTACTTTCAGACTTCTTTAATGTGTAATAGAATAAAACCAAGATTTTTAGTTTTATTATCCATAACCTAATCTTAATCAATACAGTAACCAAGTCTTCAATAAGACTGTAATGATGACAGTTGATAAATCATCAAGCAAATGGCCCAAGAAATACAGAAACTTCTCAGAAAGCATTCTTGAGGCCAGAGGAAGAAAGATGACTAGTTGCCAACAAAGTGACTAGAAAAAACAAACAGGTAATCCCTGGACTTCAGCACTGGAGAGAACTAAGATTCAAATCCAGCTTTAACTTAGCAGTTGTGTGATGTTAAGCAGGTTATTTTTGTCTTTCTGAGTCTCACTTTTTTTTTTCGTTGCTTTGCTTGTTTTATTTTGCTTTGTTTTGGCTGAAATAAACTAGAATAATACCCACGAAACAGACATGAGATGAGAGAATAAAGGCAAATAAACCAGCACAATGATGCGAAAGAAAATCTAGGTTCCCTGCTTGTTTTAGTGGCATCATAAATTCTATTATTGTTCCCAATTAGTTACTTCCCATCTTCCAAGAGGATTTTAGGCAAGAAAACATGATCTTATTTAAATGCCAGACTGGTTACCATATGGAGAATGGATTTTAAGATCCATCCAAGTAAGAGATGGTTGTGGATGGACTCAAATTGAAGTAGAGAGGATAGGATTGGGTAGGTCTGGAGTGTGTTTTAAATGGAGAGCCTGCAGAATTTATTGACTAATTGGATCAGAGAAATTAAACAATCAGTGGAAAGTACTAGATAACAAGCCTAAACAACTGGTAGATGTAGATTCCATTAACTGGGAAAATATATGGAAATTAGGTAGAAATTTAAGAGCCTAGTTTCAGACATGGTAATTGAGATGCCTATAAGAGATTCTGGCTCAGCCGTAGAGAATCCGCCTACAATGCAGGAGACCTGGGTTTGATCCT
>NW_011440257.1:0-1430 GCF_000754665.1 Bison bison bison | reverse complement strand
TTTTTTTTTTTTTTTTGCCACTAGCACCGCCTGGGAAGTCCAAATGCTACCTATTGTCATCTTAATCCTCATCTCTATGGATAAAAGAAAAATAAAGCATTCGATGAAATTTAATTCTTCCAGAAGTGATGGCTTAAAATACACTGATATTTGAAAACTAAAATGATCATTTTGGGTAAATGCTATCCAAAATCTTGCTGATCTATATTTCAATAACTCCATGAAGCACATAAATTTGTGTAGTTACTTAGAAGAACATTGAACAACGATTTATTTATTTATTTTTTGGACCACACTGAAGGTCTTGTGAGATCTTAGCTCCCTGATCAGGGGTTGAACACGTGCCCCTGGCAGTGAAAGCTTGGAGTCCGAACCACTGGACCACCAGGGAATTCCCTTAACAAGTAATATAAAGTTCAAATTCCTAGGCTTTGCTTCTTCTCAGATTCCCAGCAGAGACCTAGGAATGTATATCTTTGTCAAATCCCCTAGGTGATCCTTACAATCAGGCAAATTGAGGGAGTTACATTGATTGAAGGGTTAGTGATTGCATGATTTTCCTGGAGAGGCTCATTAGGAAGGCCTACCTTGAATGTTCTCCAAGTTAAATAATGTTGGACACAGAGTAGCTGTTTTCAAATTCTAATGTGCTTAGGAAGCACCTAGAAAGGGACTTCCCTGAGTGGTCCAGTGGCTAAGACTCTGTGCTCCCAATGCAGGGGGCCCAGGATCCATCCCTGATCAGGGAACTAGATCGGATGGGCTGCAACCAAAAGGTTCCATGTGTTGCCACTAAAGATCCTGTGTGCTGCAACTAAGACCTGGCACAGCCAAATTAAAAAAAAAAATTAAGAGAAAATAAAAACAGAACTTAAAAACAGAACCACCTGGAGAGTTGTTAAAAATTCAGATTCCTGATCCTACCACCAAAAGAATCAGATTCAGAGATCTGGGTGGCACTCAGGAATCTACATTTGTTTCAACCAGCCCTTCCCTTCCAGGGTTAGTCTTTGAGAAGAACTCTGGTCATTCACATGCTAGAGAGAAGTCCGACATGTTTTAAAAGAAAAAGTCTGACTTTGCTGTGTAATTTGAATCTCTCAGACCTCATCAACATGTGCAAGCAAAGCTTTGCTAAATTATAAAAGCCTTGTGGATTGTGAATGCAAGATGAGTGTGCAATAACCAGTTCTCCTCCTAGCTACACCTGAAGATAAAAAAATGTGTCATCATGTATGCATGTGTTGTCTTTTTATTCACGGCACTGACAGCTCAAATCTCAGCTCTATGACTTAAAGAGGGGGGCGGGGGGGCAGGGGGGCAAGTTACTGTTACTTATCTATTGCTACATCACAGTTCAGTTCAGTTTAGTTCAGTCACTCAGTCGTGTCCGACTCTTTGCGACCCCATGAATCACAGCACACCAGGCC
>NW_011440256.1:0-1431 GCF_000754665.1 Bison bison bison | reverse complement strand
TTATTTATTTTTGTATTGTATTTTGCTTTACCTTGAAATTTATTTACTTTCAAAAGTTTCTTTTAAAAGTAAAGATAGATCTGAAAGTAGTATATAATAGTAGTGTTAGTAGTAGTAGTAATAGCAGTAATAGTAACAAATACTCTTTGCAACTCTGCTTATTTCCTGTGTTTCTGTCTCCTCCTGATGCCCATACTGGCCTATTGAACTGCCGCTGAAAACATTGCCATGTCCCAATTCTCAGACTAATCACTATATAGGATAGGAAGCATGTAAACATGTGGTAGATTTAACCTCAGCCATCTCCAAGTCTGAGGTTGCCCATAGCAGACCAATGGACTACTATTGTTGAGTACAGCTGATCCTTGAACAACATCGGTTTGACCTGCATAGATTTACTCTTACATGGTTATTTTTCCAAGTATTAAATATTACAAGTCCTACATGGTTGATGGTTGATTGAATCTGAAGTTGGGGAGGAAACACAGATATGGAATACTGCTACAGGTATATGTTATAAGTGGATTGACCTACACATTGCTCAGGGGTCAACAGTACTATTCTATGGCATGAATATGCTTCAGTTTGCTTAACCATTCTCCTATTGGTGGGCATTTGGATTATTTTCAATTTTGACTATAATGAATATAGCTCTATTCCCTCTTAATTCTTTTTGTCCTATTATTGTTATACATACTACATATATATATATAAATTATTAATTTATACAGTTTATATTTATTAAGGAAGCTGATAAAAAAAAGCAGGGTAAGTATATATTTATAAATTCATTACATTTACCATCCTATGTGCTGTTTCTGATTCTCTACATCTTTTTTCCCTGTGGATAAAATTTTCCATCTGGTATCATTTCCTTGCTCTGATATAAATTTGCTACCACCCACAACTTTTGTGCTGTTATCAATATACTACATTTCTGTATGTATAGGCTCCCGCATTATAATTATATGCATATTATTTTATACAATCACTTTTAAAATCATTTAAGGGTATATAAAAGAAAAGATGTGTTTATACTGTTTTATTTTTATAATTATTTAACTGTATTTACTTGTGCTCTGTGTGTGTGTGTGCGTGTGTGTGCCTGTGTGTGTGAATTTTCATCTGGGGTAACTTGCTTTCAGCCTGAAGAATTTTCTTTAGGATTTTATTTTATTCTTTTGTAAGGTGGCCCTGCTAGAAATAAATTCATTTAGTATTTATTAATCTGAGAATATCTTTATTTCACCTTCATTTTTGAGAAACAATTTTGCTTGAGTCTTGCTTAATAGATTTTTATTTTAGCACTTAAAAAATTTTTTTTTAATTGAAGGATAATTGCTTAACAGAATTTTGTTGTTTTCTGTCAAAGTTCAACCTGAATGAGCCATAGGTATACATATATCCCTCCCTTTTGAAGGTTCCCCCCAT
>NW_011440255.1:0-1431 GCF_000754665.1 Bison bison bison | reverse complement strand
AGCCTGGTGGGCTGCCATCTCTGGGGTCGCACAGAGTCGGACACAACTGAAGCGACTTAGCAGCAGCAGGCAAACACCATTGTAACAGACTCTTGGTTGATTACCCAATATCCATTCTCCCTTTTTGCCTTGGTAACAGAGCCCAAAATTTCAGCTAGGCACAGTGTTGCTTAGAATAAAACATTATATTTCCCATCCTCCCTTGCAGCAAAACATAGCCATATGACAAAGTTCTAGCCAATGAGATCTGAGCAAGGATGGGTGCTCAGCATCAAGGAAAGCTGGTGTGCTGGAAAAGCACCTTTCTGTTTGTGTCTTTTCCCCTTGATCTGGCCTGTAACTCAGACGTAATGACTGGAGATCCAGCAGCCCTACTGCATCACGAAGAGACCTCAAACTGGAAGTCACGGACTTGGATAAGAGAACAGAGTTTAGTTTTCTGAGGATGTCATGCCAGCCACAGACTACCTACTCCTGGACACCTTTTATATGAAATTGCATAAACTATCTTGTTTAAGCCATGTTATTGGGTTGCAGGAGCTTCTTTTGCTACCTAATCAATTCTTAACTGGTATAGCTATTATATGAGATTCACTGGCTACTGGCTATTTATCACTAAAGCAAGTTCCCTAGTTCCCTAAAGTCTGTCTTTTGACCCACACTGCCCCTTAACATATTCTAGTGCAAGAATGGGAAAGTACGAGAAATTAAATGTAAGGAAAGCTAGAAGCTTTGACACTGTAGGAGGGATGCAATGAGGTCCTTTACCTCTTCAGCAAAGAGTTGACAAATGAGGATTACTGTTAATGAGATAACTCCACATATTCAAAGAGAAAAAGAACCCTGCAAAAAAGTAAAGTACTTCACAATTGAAATCAGATCCAATTCTGGCTTCACAGACAATACGCGGAAGTTCAGTATTCCATTCGTTGCCAGGTGGGGTCTCCTGTGAAACCACTCATCTCAGAAGCATCATCTGAATTGTTTGTAAATAACAAGCATTTGTTCACAGCATAAAGAAAAGGTTAAGAGGAATCTAGAGTGAACAACTCAGAGAATGCATCAGGAAGTTCCCCAAAGTAACTCTGCTACCAAATTATAGTGAGAAAGTTTATGGGCACACTGATGTCTGGCATGGATGGAGTCGGGAAACCTTCTTAGTGGAAGCTAGCTAGACTAATGATGAGAACACAAAATGATGCTACTAAGCAGCCACCAGTTTTCTGGAGACATGGCGTACTTCAAGCTGGATCCTTTGAATGTTGCCTACTAAGAGGAACTGAAAATTCTACAAAGAAAACATCAGGTCATCACAAGAAGATAATCACAGATAAAATTTACCATATGCCAGGCACTATCGGAGAAGGCAATGGCACCCCACTCCAGTACTTTTGCCTGGAAAATCCCATGGACAGAGGAGCCTGGTAGGCT
>NW_011440254.1:0-1432 GCF_000754665.1 Bison bison bison | reverse complement strand
CCAGACACCAGTGCGGCATCTCCCTACATTTCATGCTGGGAAACTTCATGAGGAGGAGACTCAAACACCGGGAAACTGCTGGTGGAAAAACAGTGACCCATTTCTTTGCCAACTCTTAAAAATAAAAGCATTAAAGGTTAACCAACTGCGGACCCATAAAGTTATTTTTAAAATCAACTGAAAGAAAACAGAGATTTAGTTTCCATTATGATGACCTTATTATCAGGGCAAAAGCCCTGAACTGGTTGCCTTATTCGAAAGAAAATGTCCTTTAAAAATAAAAACCAGTTACATCCCACAAACAGATAATGTTATCAGAAGGCTGGTTAGTGAGGCTTTCCTGGGTTCAACTTGCAGATTTGGTTTTCCTTTAAATAAAATACATCTTACCTTGCCTTTTCCCTTTATCTATGAAATTTTGGCAACCATATTTATTTTAGGCTCCTTGTTTCTTTGTTTCTGATTCTTTGAATTTCTCTTCTATTTCCTTAGGGTGCAGGTCTGTTAAAAACACTACCTGAAATCTTTTACGCAAGGAGTGGGATAGTTTGAGCAAGAAGTAGATTAAAATGACCTTGCCTCATTTATTTAGTACCTTACACATACAGACTTTCACGGGAGTTACTATAGAAGGAGTATTTTTATAAATCTTTAATCACATCATTTAGTCTTTTCTTAAAAGGAGTATATAAGGTAAATCTCTGACCACCTCCCACATCCCAGTCCCAGTAGCAACCACTGACCACTATCAACACTCTGGTGGTTATGAGTCTTTTTTCTCCATGATCATAAAACTATACCTATAGAATAAGCACAGACAAATACATCAGTGATAGCTTTAAAAAAAATGAAAATGTGATCATGCTTTTTTCCCCCATTTAACCATACTTCCTAGATTTCCCTGATAATCAGTATAGTATTTACAGATTGACCTCATGTTACTTTGAGCCCTCACATAATAGTCCAGTATATAGATTACATCTTGTCTAAACAGTCTCTTATTGATAGACATTTGGCTTGTTTCAAGACATCTGTTAATACAAAAAGTGCCACAGAAATCATCTTGGTTTATATTTTTTACACACTGTCCAATTCACATCTTTTTAGAGCATTTAGCATTTGCCTGAAGGTGTCAGATGGTTAGGATCCAACCCCCCCTCCCCTTGAACCACCCAGATAAAGCTTAACTGAACATTTATTTTTCAGAGTCCTAGATTTAGAAGGAGTATTTTAATTGAATGGTTTAACATTCAAGATAACAAGAAGAGGTAGTCAGTCATAAGACCTTACAGGATTAACTGTCCAGGCAGACTCCCACGGAGACTGGATGCGGAATATACATGAGTAATGGGGGAGGCCGGGTACCAGACATAGCTTGATGGTACTCTACACACACACACACACACACACACACACATACACACACACCTTG
>NW_011440253.1:0-1433 GCF_000754665.1 Bison bison bison | reverse complement strand
TTTGCGACCCCATGGACTGCAGCACACCAGGCTTCCCTGTCCTTCACCATCTCCCAGAGTTTGCTCAAACTCATGTCCACTGTGTAGCCATGTTTACTTATCCCCATTTTCATTATCCCCATTTGGCAGACAAAGAAACTGAAGCAGGTAGGTCAGATTTCCCAGCTAGGCTGTCCAGTTAGAATGCTTAACTCTTAGATAATAAAGTCCAGTCTATGCTGTGTAGTAGTTGTGAAAGCTCTGTGATTATTGCATTGACCTAAGTAGATCAGGATTCAACATACTAGCTGCACTTTTATTCACTATTAAATATACCTACATATGTTAACACAGTATTAATAATACATAAAAAAACAATATACTTTTATTCAGTAAAAGTATTAATTGTTTTTTTATATCAGAATTTTCACTGGCTAATGCAATTAAAGACTGAGGACATACAAAGTTCAATGACATATTTATAGGAGAGATATTTAATTTTATTGCAACTATTAGCTTTAGTTATAACTGGGAGTATGTAAAATCACTGCATGGGACATTATTATATTAAACTGCAGTGTTTACCTGAAATTCAAATGTACCTGGATTTTTATTTGCTAACTCTGGCAACTTGAAGATGAATAGAAGTCTAACCCTTGGAAAATGTGGGGAAAAAACACTCTAGGCAGAGTGAATATGAGCAAAGAGACCTGCACATAAAAGGGTAGTTGTAGGTATACACTGAAGTATGTACTCAGAGAAGCAGCAGTTTGGTTCAGTGAGGCCAGTTCATGATGTCCACTAGAGGGAAGATGGGAAAATGTGACTGTAAATATGGTTTGAGGTCAGATAATCTAATAATTACACCTTGTCAAAAGGAATCAATATGAATCACACAGAGATTTTTAACTAGTGACAGGCCAAGATCATCTTTGCATTTTTAGAACCATAATATGGACAGAGTGTTAAAGGAATAACCAAAGTAAAAGGGGGAAGACATTTTAGAAGGTTCTTGGAATCATCCAGAAAAGAGATGTAAACAGCCTAAATTGCAGTGTAATGAAAAGAAATATTTATTCTTTATATAAAACATGACGAAAGACTTTCTCCTTTTTAGTATTTCTCCCCCACAGTTTTGTTCACATAATGCCTTATAAGTTCTTGTCTGTTTCTTGGGAATTGGCCTCTAGTGACTATTGTGACCCCTGAATTTTCTTGGAACCATGAAGGAGAAGACAAATGATCCCTGGATAATTGCACTGGCCAAGACACTTAGTGAGTGCCATCTACTTGAAAGACTATCCAGGGGCTACCACAGAAAAACAGGAATCTAAACAATGATCAAATCTGTCAGCAGAGTTTTGTCTCTGCGATTTTATTTTAACTTTTAAAATGACTTCTTATAAATGCATTCTGTAAAAGCTATTTCACTCTCATCAAGTATACCAAAATCA
>NW_011440252.1:0-1434 GCF_000754665.1 Bison bison bison | reverse complement strand
GTCCAAGTTGGACTTCAAAGGGTGCTTTAACTATTTGATCTTATAATTGCTCTTCCTGGTTAAAGACAACTTCTGGTATACAAGTCACCCATTCAGTAGACGAAATAAGTATTCGTCAAAACTGCCTGTTCAGTATTCTACTCAAGCTAGGAAAGCAAAAATAGGAGCAGAAATCAATATAGCTTGTTCCATTTTGATAGATGCCCCAGAACAGCATGTTCGTCGATGGATGTGCACACACTGAGTTCTTGAACATCTCCCTTTTGCAGAGTGAAACACTGAGGCAGAGGAATCTCAGTCGGTTCCCTGGGGGGCCCCAAACAAGGGAAAGAACAGCGGAAAAGAGACCGAAGTCAAGCCCTGCCCTGCTCCAGCTCCTGGCCAGCAGCTGTTTGTCAGGTGTTTACATTCTGCAGGGCCTGGAGAAACTTGAGCAATTAAAAACAAAAGCCTTCTATCCATCCATAGCATTCCCCGGGCCTAGCTGGGTTTGCAGCTTGTAATGTGTTATTTATTTTTGGTTTTAATTGCTGGCAGTCCCAGAAACATTAGTGTTATATATAGTGCTGGGCTCAGCAGGAGTAATTAAAAGGCGGGGGCCCTCGTGGTCGGTAGTAAAATACCAAGTGCAGGCTGTTTAAGAAAAATGTGCCATTGATTTGCCATCAGCAAAACACAGGGTGTAGCGAAAGGACAACCGAGCGATGCCAAGCAGGAAAAAATCACCCCGAACAGGAAAGGTTTATACACAGGCTCGTGTGTACCGAGCCTTAGGAAAGATATAACTGATTTGGATCTATCTTCTAAGCAACATCCAGCTAGAAAAGAACCTGTGTGTATTGAACACAGTGCCAGGTACTTCAATCTGCATCGCTCTATCTTGCTCAAAAGGAAAGCACAGCACGGTGTTTTCATGGACCCTCTTGGGGAGGTGGATCATGGGTGGATTTTCTTCCTTCTCCTTTTGCTCTGATGCTCTGGGGGAGAGGTGGACAGAGAGAAGGAAAGCAGGGTGGTAAGGGTGACAGAAGAAAGAGAGTTTGTATAGAGACTTGGAAATAGGAGGGGAGAGAACAGGGAGACACACTAAAAGAGACTTGGAAATAGGAGGGGAGAGAACAGGGAGACACACCAACTGTGTTGTCTCGTGTGGTTATTACTGATTTTCATAAATATGGAGAATGAGGCTCCCAGTTTAAAAGAAGCTTTTCATAGCACGTGAAATGTGCTCCCATCTAGGTACCCATAAAACACACATTAATATGCACATGTATGAGGGGCTTCCCTGGTGGCTCAGCTGGTAAAGAATCCACCTGCAATGCAGGAGACCTGGTTTCGATCCCTGGGTTGGGAAGGTCCCCTGGAGAAGGGAATGGCTACCCACTCCAGTGTTCTGGCCTGGATAATTCCATGGACTGTATAGTCAATGGGATT
>NW_011440251.1:0-1434 GCF_000754665.1 Bison bison bison | reverse complement strand
GCTGCAATTCATGCGGTCACAAAGAGTCGGACACAACTGAGGGACTGATCTGATCTGATCTGATCTGATCTGATATATATAACTTTTAGGTTAGATTCTTTTAGAATCTTTTAGATTCTTTTCCCATATAGGTCATTACAGAGTACAAAGCAGAGTTCTCTGTGCTATATGGTAAGTCTTTATTAGTTCTCTATTTTACATATAATATGCAATATAGTGTATAAGACAACTCCAATTTCCCCATTTATCCATCCCCTCCCCATTTCCTCCCTGGTAACCATAAAATTGGTTTCTGCATCTGTGACTCTATTTCTGTAATTAACTTGGAAACTTGAAATTCAATGTTTTCTTTTTCAAGAAGGCTAACTTTTCTTTGTATATTGGTTGGACCCATGATTCATAAATATAGTTTGTTTCCTAATCATTATAAATGGCCATAGTATTCAACATGTGAGCATTCTTTTGTATACAAAACTAGAGGTATTTTATAAAGAAAGTTTAATTCATCAAGTCAGGCTTATCTCTATCACAAACTTACCTTCTTTGAAGCTCAAATTTGTGATCCATAAAAACAGCATAATTGCCATGTTCACCGTGTGGCTGTGAATTAATATAGGTGAAAACAGTTTAAAACATTTTAATAAGATATGCAAATACAAGGTGTTAAGAGATTGTTGTATAAAAATGAAAGACTGGCCTACCAAACTACAGAAATAATAAATTTTAATGTAAATTTTATGTAAATTACCTTTAGATGCCTAGCAGGCAAAGGTATAATCTGTCTGACCCATATAATGCCTTTCTTCATGCTAGCCTAAAATAAACTTAATAAGGCTTATGCAGTTTTTAAAAAAAGTAACTTTGACCTTGCCTTAGCTTATTTACTTGAACTTTAACAGTCACACTACATACCTTTGAAGACAGAGCCAACTGATGCTATTTTGAAATAACCAGGATATAGGTCACATTTTCTAATACATGGCAATATTAGCAGCTCTCATATCAATAGTTGTGCATGCATGCCAGTTATGTCTGATTCTGCTACCCCATGGACTGTGGCGTGCCAGGCTCCTGTATCGTGGGATTTTTCAGTCAAGAATACTGGAGTGGGCTGCCAAATCTACTTGCTAAAGAAGAAAATAGCCTTATGAATCTTGAGCTGATAGAAAAAAAGAAGACATCAAGCAGCAAGTACAGTGAATAAAGTGTTATCTCATTAAAAACAAGAGGAAAAGAAAAAATAGAGAATGGACAACAGTCTTAGTTAGGAGCTAGTTGAGAATGGGTTACTTGTATATATATATGCCTGAGTCCCTTCACTGTTCACCTGAAAATATCTCAACATTGTTAATTGGCTATACCCAAACACAAAATAAGAATTATGATATACTTATATATAGTTGCTGCTGCTGCTGCTGCTAAGTCGCTTCAGTT
>NW_011440250.1:0-1435 GCF_000754665.1 Bison bison bison | reverse complement strand
TCTTTACCACTGAGCTACTGGAGAAGGCTTCCTTTAATAGATGAGTAAACATAAATAGAGGCTTCCACGGTGGCTTGTCCACCTTCCAATGCAGAAGACCCAGGTTTGATCCTTGGGGTGGGAAGATCCCCTGGGGAAGGAAATGGCAACCCAGTCCAGTCTTCTTGCCTGGGGAATCCCATGCACAGAGGAGCCTGGCAGGGCTACAGTCCCTGGGGTCGCAAAGACTCCTATACAACTGACTGAACAATAACAACAAAGCATAAATAGGCATTTCCCTGAATTCAGATAGTGGCTCCAGCAAATTAATTGAACCTGAGTAGGGGATCATGGGGATTTCTGATTTGTAGCCAAACTAAGCAGAAATTGTGGGGAACCTGGGGACCTTCGACTTGTAACTGGCATCTGAAATGGGTGGGAGCAGTCTCTGGGGTGCTGAGCCCATACCTGTGGGATCTGACACTGTCTCTGGGTAGATAGTGTCAGGATTAAGTTAAATAGTACAACCCCCAGCTGCTGTCACAGAGAACTAACTTCCCCAGTGCGGGGAAGCCCCCCAACTCAGAAGTGTCATGGATGTCTTGTGTGAGCAGTAAAGACTTGCAGAAAGAGAAACAAAGGAGGTCGTGGAAAACTGGGGTTTTCCCTACAAAGGGGATTGAGTTTTTTTCTATCTAGACGCATGTGTGCTTTGCCTCATACATCCATTTCAGAGATCTGCCAAGAATGTCCAGAGGACCTGATTAATTTTGACCAGGTTTACTATTTCAGTTCCATTAAATATAGCACCTTGAAATATAGTTTTCTTAACGAGGAAACCACAGAAGTGGTTTTTAATGGATTTTAGTGCAATTCAAGGATGTTATTAAGGCAAGAGCTGTGAGTCACAGAAACTGCGGGCTATTTCTGATGCAGTTCTTATTTCTATTGTTAAAACCTCCCTCTGCCCCCATAGGGAGACCATTCAAACATTGCTATGACGGAGACGGAGGTATTCAGGATGGAGATTTTAGACTCTTATAACCCAGGCCCCTTCTTGTGAATGTATGAATCTCAGCCTGTTCCCATCCCACCCTCAAATCCTGAAAGATTCCCAGCTAAATATCACTATACGTTTCCCTATTCCCTTTGCCCAGAAAAACCCACTGTTGAACTCTACTTTGGGTAGTTTACACTGCAAGGACTAATCTCTTTTAGAAGCTACTTTATAATACTGTTTCTATAATGTTGAATATGCTTTTCTCCCCTCACCACACATGGCTCCTTCTGTGTCCCTGACCAGGGGTGAAATCTGTGGGAAGACCTCCCCACACACACCGCCACCTCCCCTGAGGTCCCCAACCTTCTTGGCACCAGGGATTGGCTTTGGGGAAGACAAGTTTTCCATGGACCAAGCTGGGGCGATGGTTTGGGGCCCATTCAAGCACATTGCATT
>NW_011440249.1:0-1435 GCF_000754665.1 Bison bison bison | reverse complement strand
TAACATTTCTGATGACAAAATATAGATATAGCATCTGGAAGGTACAGAAGTATAAATTGGAACACTTGTTTGTCATCTGAACCCTCTGCTCTGTGAAAAAAGGAGTCTATCCATCGGAAACAAGACTGGAATGAGCCAATTCCTCCAGTTTCAAGCAACTTAATCCAATCTTATGTGTCCCATTTTTTATTCTTATAAGAGAATAAAAGATAGTAACTACTTTAAACTTCTAAAGATCATGTATTCAAAGGACACTCAAAAGTCTCTTCCTTCCAATGGCGTTTGGGCACCAATTAGGCAGCTATACCTTCGTTAGGGTCTGTCTGCCCCTCACTCCCTACCAAAAACAAGGTAACGCTAAAATCTCAAACTAGACTCAAGTGTAAATAAAAACACTGTAATGATCCTGAGGACAGTCCACAATCACCTGAAAGACACTAAATCAAACATTATCCAGCTTTCTCCAATTTTTGTAGCATTACACAAATCTCCAGTTACAGCGGGACCATCCTCTTCATTCTTAGTAACTCAAATCTACACTTGGAACGCCAGATTTAAAAAATCTTGAGTCTACACACTTATCTCATCTTTATTCAGCTTCGTTGCCAAAACACATGAATACATACTGAATACTCCTCAAATGAGACTTGTATTTCCAATAGCTTAAAAAAGCTTGGGTTAAGAGCTACGAGAAACATTACCTAAACTTGACAACTAACTTGCATCCAATCTTAATAGGTACAGGGAGACCCACTCAATCAATGCTTTCCCCACCCTTTTTGACTTTAATTCGCGGCACACACAAGAGGGAAAGTAAAAAAGAAGTTAGCGACACCATTAGAGACGACTTCAAAATTTGAACTTATGCAACACGAAAACGCAAAGCATCCGCAATGTCTCCCAGCAGAGTCCAAGACCACCGCCTCGTTGTCGAGTTTCGCCTGAGCTTCCGCTGAGGCAGGAGGTTCATCCTCCTACCAATGATGACACCCCGGCGACTGGAAAAGCAAAGATAGTCTTGGCAGCCAGTGACAAGGATACGGCAGCTCTCAAAAACCAGAACCTCCATCCAAGATCAAAGGCCTCAGCTGGCACCAAGAGCCCCCAGGGAACTGTGAGCCGTCGCATCCCGTCTCACCCCACCCTACCGACGGGGCAACACTCAGCAATTGCTAGGCAAAGCGCAACCGATCTCCAGAACGCGCTCCAGCAAGCCCACCGGGAGAGCCAAGGCCCCCTCCAAGCCCCTGTGGGGAAAATGGCGCCTGTGAACTCTTCTCCCTCCCGGCTAGTCACAAGGACCAGCCTCCCTCCCTCGCTACAAAATGGCGCCTCCTGCTGGGGCCCCAGAATAGGCATAATTCACTTGTCAGAAAGGCGTTGTCGCGCTGGGATGAGCGGTTCTGTCAAGTGAATTCTGCCTATTCTGGGGCCC
>NW_011440248.1:0-1435 GCF_000754665.1 Bison bison bison | reverse complement strand
GAAGGAAATAGCAACCTACCCCAGTATTCTTGCCTAGAGAATCCCATGGACAGAGGAGCCTGGGAGGCTATAGTCCATGGGGTCTCAAAGAGTTAGACACGACTAAGCGACTAACACACACAAGAGCTGGACTTGAGGGCTGGCAGTCTATAAAAGATGGGAACTTGCCTGACACATGCGACTTCCCAAAGTGGAGACCTCTGGCCGAGAGGGCCACAAAACATGTTCTGCTTCACTGACCAGAGCACCTACTTAGCAGCTGGCTGATGGCTTGAGTTGGTTCTCATCTGCTCGCTTCTTTCCTTTCAGTTTGGTCTGATGATGACTGGTTGAAGAAGTTTTCTGGGAAGACGCTTGAGGAGAACAAAGAGGAGGAGGGGTCAGAGCCTCCCAAAGTGGAAACGCAGGAGGTGAGATTGCAGGCTGGCACTTCCCCCCAGAAGACTGTTTTTTTTTAGGTTTTTATGGAAATCTGTAAATGTATATACAAAAGTAGAGAGAATGAAAAGTGAACTCACAGTGTTTTGGTGGAGGTTGGTAATGAGTGAACTGAAGAGAAGCTCTAAGCCTCTCGACCTTGTGCTCTGCGTGAGGAGCTTCTCAGCTCTGCTGGGTTCTGTTCTGTGATTGTTTTTGACTAGGAGGAAGTATGAGGTGAGGAAGGGCAGTGAGTGGGCCTCTGCACCCTCCTGGTCAGTCCTCCTCCTTCACGCAAGTGTTGTGCTCCCAGCTCACCGTCTTTCTGTTCCTGACGCAAGGGAGGCAGAGCGGGGTGAGGGTACCTTCCCTGGGCAGTCTGGGCACAGGTGTGAGGTCCTCCCAGGGAATCTGCCTTGGCACTTCCTTCTGATTCTCAGTGCACCTCTCTAACCATTGCCTCTCCAGCTGCCCCTCCCCATTATAACTGATATTCTGGGTTTCTTTCTTGACTCATAATCTCTCTCCCCTCTCTGCCAAAACAGCAGCAGTCACTCTGATCTTTCACAGCCTCTCCTAGGCTCTTGGACTCTCCTGGCCTCTGTTTCTAGTCCTGAGCTTCAGACATTTCTAATGCAAGTCTTGCCCTCCCTCCTCTAATCTCTCCTGGCCTCTGTTTCTAGTCCTGAGCTTCAGACATTTCTAATGCAAGTCTTGCCCTCCCTCCTCTAATCTCTCCTGGCCTCTGTTTCTAGTCCTGAGCTTCAGACATTTCTAATGCAAGTCTTGCCCTCCCTCCTCTAATCTCTCCTGGCCTCTGTTTCTAGTCCTGAGCTTCAGACATTTCTAATGCAAGTCTTGCCCTCCCTCCTCTAATCTCTCCTGGCCTCTGTTTCTAGTCCTGAGCTTCAGACATTTCTAATGCAAGTCTTGCCCTCCCTCCTCTAATCTCTCCTGGCCTCTGTTTCTAGTCCTGAGCTTCAGACATTTCTAATGCAAGTCTTGCCCTCCCTCCTCT
>NW_011440247.1:0-1436 GCF_000754665.1 Bison bison bison | reverse complement strand
CTACAGTCCACGGGGTCGCAAAGAGTCAGACAAGACTGAGTGACTAACACACACACACACACACACACAGTCTGGCTTCAGAATCTATGCACTAAACCAGCACACCACAGCTGACAGTCTGATACATGTGTCACAATGAATAAACCAATATCAATGTATTATGGCAAGCATTATTATTATAGTGTAAGTCCATACTTCCTGCAGATTTCCTTAGTTTTTTGCCTAATGTCCTCTTTCTTTTCTGGGTACCACATTATACTTCATTGTCACGTCTCTTTAGGTCCATCTTGGCTGTGACCATTTCTCAGACGTACCTTGTTTTTGATCATCTTGACAGTTTTGAGGAGTATTGGTCAGGAATTGTGTGGACTATTGCTCCAGAGAGATCCGTCTGGTGCTTTTTCTCATAGTTAGACTGGAATCGCGGGTTCGGGAAGGAAGACCACAGAGGTAAAGCTGTTGTCGTCGCATCACAGCAAGGGTACATGCTACCAACATGACTTATCACTGTTGATGCTGACCTTGACCACCTGGCTGAGGTTTCTCCAGTATCAAGTTACTCTTTTGTCCCCTTTCCACACTGCACTATTTGGAAGGAAGTCATTATGTATAGCCCGCATTTAAGGAGTGGGGAGCCAGGCTCCTCCTTGAGGGGAACGTGTCTGCATAAATCACTGGGAATTTTTCTGCACTGGAGTTTGTCTCTCCTCCCCCATTTATTTGTTTTATTTAATAACGTAGTTAAATATGACATTAATTGATAAATTATTTATTTATTTAAGTACAGGCTCATGAATATTCATTTTACACTTTGGGTAATAATCCAATACAACTGTAATTATTTTCTTGCTCAGGTTGTTCCAGCTTTGATCACTGGAGCTCTTTCAGTTGGCCCGTGTATCTCTTTGGCATACTCCCATCTATTTTTTTAGGCACTTTTTTGCTTTCCGGCACTACATGATGCTCCAGCTTCATCTTGTGTATTTCCTGCCTCCTGTCCTAGAAGCAGCCATCTTTCCGTGGAGCCCTAGTTCTTTTTATTGGAAAGTAGTGTTAGAAATGAAGGTCTGAGTGGGGTATCACTGCTTCTAGGCCCTCTCAGCTGATACAACAATAAAATATGTATGTATACTGACCTGTGTGTCTATCAAACTAACCACATAAACACAAATCTATAAACGTTCCTATATGTAACCTTCTATATCTATATTAAGGTAAACCTGAGTTCATGCTGGTATCTACAACTTTAACCCATTATCACAAGGATCACACCAGCCTTCTCCCTTTGCTTGTCTGTAACTTCCACTTCCCACTCCCAAAGAGAGAAACCTGGAGGTCACCATCCACCATCCATTTGGTTGGTGGTTCAGTTCCAATATACATGTATGGAGGTTTCAGAATTGTTAGTCCATACCATACAGGAAACCCCTTCATCG
>NW_011440246.1:0-1436 GCF_000754665.1 Bison bison bison | reverse complement strand
GACAAAGTACTTTGGTTACACTTCAATCTAGCTGATGAGTGAAAAACATCCATTAATAAAGCAAATATTTAATATAGTCTCTGGGAGATGGGTTTTATATTTGTTTTTGTTTTTTTTTTTTTGACAAGAAAAATGATCTAATGTCAGTTCCTCTCTTACATGTCGTTTTTTCTAGCTGTTTTTCATGTTAATTATAGGTTATATTTACTTATATTTGCACAGACATTTAAATTTGATGTAGCGGTCATTGGGGAGCCAGTGAAGGGATTTAAAGGAACTATTGAGTTTGCAGTGAGTGGAGAGGAAGAGAATATGTAGTACAGTTTACTGACATCTGTGTCACTTGAATAGGTCATTTCATTTGATTGTTTCATAGCCTGTCTCCATGTCAGTTGGCACAGTCAGCTCGCAATCCTTAATTTTATTGTGCTGTTTTGAAAGTGAATCTTACTTAAACAAGTAATGATGCATTTTTATAAATTACAGAAAGTCTTGCAGACTCTAATAGTGATGAATCAGATTCAGACCTGTCTGATGTTCCAGAACTGGATTCTGAAATTGAGCAAGAGACCCAGCTCACTTACCGTCGGCAGGTAATTTTTATTACCACATGAGCTTTTCCTGAAAAAATTTCTTCTTTATCTTGCTCCTTGTTTACTCATCTATTGTTATCTTTCGTGGTTTGTAAGTTTCCAAGAAATGTATGGCTGTTTCCCTCTTTCAGAGTTAAAGTATAGTTGTATAAAATGTTATTTATATTAAGTGCTTGATATACTAACTGTGCCTGTATTGTGTTTTATTATATAATATATGTGCTTTTTGTCACAGTACACTTACATTGATTTCCTTTAAAATGTTCTCTTACGAAGTATAAAAAATTCACGGAAACTGAATATGTATCTGTCAGTTTGATACTTAGACAATGTAAATTAGTTTGTCTTTCCAAGGAAGTAAATTTCAAAAAGAACCTTCCTATTTTAGTTATTAAAAGTTTAGTGATCATAGTTACGCAATGTCTGAAGTTACATTAGGAATCTACAACACCTTTATTAATTTATATTCTAAGAATATTTCTACTTATGTACATTATTTAAAGGTTTACAAAGAAGATCTACCTCAGCTTAAAGAACAATACAAAGAGAAACAAAAAAGTGGTACTTCTAAAAGAAGAGAGCGGGCTCCAGGAAATAGTATTCGGTTACACTTTGTTCACGGGTACAAAACAACTACTTTTCATTTATGTGTTTGAATTTTGGTTCACATTTACCAGCTGTGTGACTTTGAGCAAGTCACTTAACTTCTCTGTCTCTGTTTCACCATCTGTAAAATGGAGATGACAGTGCTTTACTTCATAGGGTTCTGGTGAGGAGTAAATAAGTAAATACTTGTAGTGACTTAGAGTGTTATCTGGCACATAATAAGCACTATATAAGTAT
>NW_011440245.1:0-1437 GCF_000754665.1 Bison bison bison | reverse complement strand
CAAGGCAGGTGGTTGAGGGATGGTGTGTGTGTGTGTGTGTGTGTGTGTGTGTGTGTGTGCATGTTTGATAAATCACTGAGTTTGATACCCAGAGCTAGATGTGAAAGGAGTTAAAATCACAAGTGATTCAGTAAAAGAAGCCTGTTTCTTTATTTGTTGATTACCCATGATATTAAAGATTATTTAATATGAATATCTTTTTTCTGGCAGTGAAAAATGAAACTTGCCCATTGTCATTCAACTGACACTAAAAATAATTTTAGAAAATAAAAATCATTTGAAATTCCACCACCCAGAGATAACTGCTCTAAATATATTGAGGAATAACCTTCATGTCATCATTCTATGGGCTTATATGTATATTTTATAGCCATAGGAACACACCAGGTGTCTTACTTTACAATTTGTTTTTTTTATTCAACAAAAGGTAAATGCCTCTCTCCATGTTGCTGTATATCATCAACTCTATGCTTTTTAGTGACTGCATAATGGTTCACTGATCCCCTGTTGGTAAACATGTACATTTTTTCCAAATTAGAAATTTTTCCCATTATAAACAAAACTCCAACCAATATCTTGATATCAAGTTATGAAAGGATACAGCACTTGGGATTTGAAATTGGATCTGGGTTTAAACCCCAGGCCTCTCTCAACTTACAGGCTTTATGATTTTGGGAAGATTCCCAAACCTCTCCAAGCCTTGGTTTCTACATTTGTGAAATGGGGAAGGTAATACCCTCTCCATTTGGTTGTTTAACTAATGGCAAGTATAGCAAATACCTAGGAGGGTGCTTGGTGTAGAGTAGGTGCTGGGAAAAAAGTGTTGATCAGTTCATTAACAGGACACATCAGTGACCATTCTGTTCTTTCTTACCCTTGCAGACAATCTTCAATTAAAAGCTTCCCAGGAGTTGTTTCAGACCACCCCGGCCATGTGCCAGCTTCCCCCCAGTCAGAGTCCCAGGCAGAGCTTCTTTGTTCTGATACTTCTATACCTCTACATCCAATGTGTGTGAGCCCTTTACCTACGGTGGTTATCAGGGCAATTATAAGAATTTTGAGACCACAGAGATGTGTTTGATGGTTTTTCAACCAGCTGGTGAACCCTCTGATAGACACAGGAAGAGTAATGGAGGTGATAGGATGCTGGGTGTGAAGGGAGAGGGTATTGGTGAGGATGCTGATGGAGATTCAGGGGGTTATGTTAATATGGGAGTTGGTGATGATGAGAATACCTGTCACTGAGTGCTGGGGTGTGAAGGTGTTGGAGGTGTAGACAGCATGGCTTTGGTGGATGATGACTTGGATAGTAAAGACGAAAGGAAGATTGGTTATTGTAGCAATCCCTCTTAAAATACATGGTGAGGGGTCTTCCCTGGTGGTCCAGTGGCTAAGATCCCACCTCCCAATGTGGGGGGCCTGGATTTGATCCCAGAT
>NW_011440244.1:0-1438 GCF_000754665.1 Bison bison bison | reverse complement strand
CGATGAAGGGGTTTCCTGTATGGTATGGACTAACAATTCTGAAACCTCCATACATGTATATTGGAACTGAACCACCAACCAAATGGATGGTGGATGGTGACCTCCAGGTTTCTCTCTTTGGGAGTGGGAAGTGGAAGTTACAGACAAGCAAAGGGAGAAGGCTGGTGTGATCCTTGTGATAATGGGTTAAAGTTGTAGATACCAGCATGAACTCAGGTTTACCTTAATATAGATATAGAAGGTTACATATAGGAACGTTTATAGATTTGTGTTTATGTGGTTAGTTTGATAGACACACAGGTCAGTATACATACATATTTTATTGTTGTATCAGCTGAGAGGGCCTAGAAGCAGTGATACCCCACTCAGACCTTCATTTCTAACACTACTTTCCAATAAAAAGAACTAGGGCTCCACGGAAAGATGGCTGCTTCTAGGACAGGAGGCAGGAAATACACAAGATGAAGCTGGAGCATCATGTAGTGCCGGAAAGCAAAAAAGTGCCTAAAAAAATAGATGGGAGTATGCCAAAGAGATACACGGGCCAACTGAAAGAGCTCCAGTGATCAAAGCTGGAACAACCTGAGCAAGAAAATAATTACAGTTGTATTGGATTATTACCCAAAGTGTAAAATGAATATTCATGAGCCTGTACTTAAATAAATAAATAATTTATCAATTAATGTCATATTTAACTACGTTATTAAATAAAACAAATAAATGGGGGAGGAGAGACAAACTCCAGTGCAGAAAAATTCCCAGTGATTTATGCAGACACGTTCCCCTCAAGGAGGAGCCTGGCTCCCCACTCCTTAAATGCGGGCTATACATAATGACTTCCTTCCAAATAGTGCAGTGTGGAAAGGGGACAAAAGAGTAACTTGATACTGGAGAAACCTCAGCCAGGTGGTCAAGGTCAGCATCAACAGTGATAAGTCATGTTGGTAGCATGTACCCTTGCTGTGATGCGACGACAACAGCTTTACCTCTGTGGTCTTCCTTCCCGAACCCGCGATTCCAGTCTAACTATGAGAAAAAGCACCAGACGGATCTCTCTGGAGCAATAGTCCACACAATTCCTGACCAATACTCCTCAAAACTGTCAAGATGATCAAAAACAAGGTACGTCTGAGAAATGGTCACAGCCAAGATGGACCTAAAGAGACGTGACAATGAAGTATAATGTGGTACCCAGAAAAGAAAGAGGACATTAGGCAAAAAACTAAGGAAATCTGCAGGAAGTATGGACTTACACTATAATAATAATGCTTGCCATAATACATTGATATTGGTTTATTCATTGTGACACATGTATCAGACTGTCAGCTGTGGTGTGCTGGTTTAGTGCATAGATTCTGAAGCCAGACTGTGTGTGTGTGTGTGTGTGTGTGTGTGTTAGTCACTCAGTCTTGTCTGACTCTTTGCGACCCCGTGGACT
>NW_011440243.1:0-1439 GCF_000754665.1 Bison bison bison | reverse complement strand
CTGTGGACTGTAGCCCCCAGGGTCCTCTGCCCATTGCATTTTCCAGGCAATAATACTGGAGTGGGGTGTCATTTCTTCCTCTGGGGGATCTTCTCTACCCAGGGATCAAGCTCTGGGTTTGATTAGTTTTGATTCGTTTGATTAGTTTTCACATATGTGCACACCATGAACCACTGCTACAATCAAAATAATGAATATATCAGTAACTTCTAAGGGTCCTTGTAATCATTCCCATCCAGCTTTCCTTGTCCTTCTCTCATTTCCAGGCAACCAGTAGTATGTTTTCTGTCTCTATAGATTAGTTTTTAAGCTCTAGAATATGAGTAATTCATAACTTGAATCATACAATATATTTTCTTTTCTTGAATCTAACACTCAGCATAATGATTTTGAAATTTATCCATTTTGTTGCATGTTTCAATATTTCATTCCTTTTTATTGCTGAGAAGTTTTCCACTATGTGAACATACCCAGCTTGCTAAGCTATTTACCTAACAATAGATATTTTGGTTATTTTTAGTTTGGGATATTAAGATTGCTACTGGAATTTGTGTACAGTTCTTTGTATGGAAATATACTGTCATTTTTTTTGAGAAACTATCTCTTGAAGTAGCTATATCATTTTACATTCCCACAAGCAGTTTATGAAATTTCCAATTTCTCTCCTTCATTGCCAACGTTTGGTATGGTCAATTTTTAAATTTCAGCCTTTCTAGAAGTATCTCTTTGTAGTTTTAATTTCATTTCTCTGTTGATTAAATGATGTTGAACTTCTTTTCAAGGACTTAGTAGCTGTAAGTATATCTTATTTGGTCAAGTACCAGTTCAAATCTTTTGCCTATATTTTATTTTTACTGTTTTATCTCTTGTTATTGAATATCGAGAGTTCTTAATAAATACAGAATATAAGTCCTTTACCAGATAGGTAACTTTCTAATATTTTCATGATTTTATGGTTCATTTTTACATTCTCAGTGTCCTTTGAAGAAAAGATTTTAATTTTGATGAAGTCCAACTTATTTATGAAATACAATTTTGGTGTGATATATACTCAATATCACCTAACCAAGTTCACAAATACTTTCTTCTACATATATTTCCAGAAGCTTTATAATTTTAGGTTTTACCTTTGGTACATTGCCCAAGGGTACTAATTTTTATATAGTATGAGGTATATATTATAGTACTTTTTTTACATATGGATATCCAATTGTTTCAGCAGCAATTTGGATAGTTGTTGAAAAACTATCCTTTCTGCATTGAATTGCCTCAGCTGTTGTCAAAACCAATGGTCCTTACACATATTAGTCTATTTCTACATTATCTATTCTATTTTATTTTATTGTATTTCTTTTAAAAAATCAATATTTATATTGATCAATGGAATAAAATAGAAAGCCCAGAGATAAATCCACGCACATATGGACACCTTATCTTTG
>NW_011440242.1:0-1440 GCF_000754665.1 Bison bison bison | reverse complement strand
AGCACTAACACACAGTGATTTGCAACATTATGCTGATCTCTGTAGTACAGCAAAGTGACTCAGTTATACACACTTAGACGTTCCTTTTTAATATTCTTTTCCATTATGGTTCATCACAGAATATTGAACATAGTTCCCTGTGTTATTCAGTAGGGCCTTGTTGTTTATCCATCCTACGTATAATTGTTTTTGTCTGCTAATCCCAAACTTGCAATACTTTCTTCCCCCACCTACCCCCTCTGCTGGCTTACCCCCTATCTGCTTCCTAGATAGGTTCATTTGCGCCATACCTCAGACTCCACACATAAATGATATCATCTAGTATTTGTCTTTCTCTTTCTGACTTGTTTCACTTAGTATGATAATCTCTGGTTGCATCCAGGTAGACGCAAATGGCATTATTTTGATCTTTTCCATGGCTGATATGCCTCTGTGCGCATGTGCTACGTCTTCTTTGCCCACTCATCTGGCGATGCACATTCAGGTTGTCTCCGTGTTTTGGCTGTTGTGAATAGCATTATCTGGCTTTTAAAATGGGTGTGTTTAACTTTAATGAAAATAAGTATTCGTTTTTAAAAAAGGGAAAAATGCATGCAGAACAGCATCTGGTGTGGTGCCTGGCACACGGTGCTTATCAAAAACACTTGTTAAGTTGTATTGAGCTGCATTGTGACACAGCTAGAGCCCACTGCCCCAGTCCCCATCCTGGCATGTCTAAGAATCAGATTCTCATAAGCCTCTATGGATTTTTTTTTCCCTAAGAAATTCTTTAGGAGGAAACTTAAGGGAGGGCTGGAGCCAAAGCCCAGAGTCTTTCCAACACGTTGTACTCCCTGACTCTACTCATCTCTCGGAGAATTCCAGAAATGGATGCAGAGTGGTGGCAACTGGGACTCAAGAATTGGGATCCTGAAGTCTGGGAAGGGACTGAAGATCCCACGTCTTCCAACCAACTCTCCCCTCCATTCAGCATACAATCACAGAATCTTATTCTTAAGGATACATCAGTGAGGAAGACAGACACGGCACCTCCCCCATGCATTTTGCATGTAGACATTAACTCATAGTTACAATGAAAGAGTTTATTAACAGGATATATGAGAGCAAGATAGCCACCTCAGTTCAGAACATCAGATAAGTGACATCTGACATTTTACATCCCTGGACTCTGCAACTAATTCTCATCTGATACATTTTCAAGTCACAACCCCCTCAGACTCTTTCCTCAGAACATTCTGTATTTGCAAATTTAAAAACTAATGATAGTCCATGTGTGGTTTAAGTGAGGAGTAGCAAAATTGTGGGTTCCTAAAATACTTAATAAAATAAAAACAAAAGGCACTTGCTCCTTGGAAGTAAAGCTATGACAAACCTAGACAGCGTATTCGAAAGCAGAGACATCACTTTGCAGACAAAAGTCCATACAGTCAAAGCTATGGT
>NW_011440241.1:0-1440 GCF_000754665.1 Bison bison bison | reverse complement strand
TGCCCAGGGTCCCACTCAGACAGGCAGTCCAGCCCCAGTGACTGAGCCCTCACCAGGCTACACAGGGAGGATGCTGGCCTGGTGGGTAAGTATGACTGCATGGGTTCACACCCCAGCTCTACCACGTAGGAATTTTTGAGCAAGTTACTTTGCCTTTCTGAGTCCTCAGTTCCTCCCTCATCTGTGTGTTGTTCTCACTGTGCTCTCTGGAAGCTGAGGATTTAATGAGTCAGTCCTCAAAAGGTCCACTCTGTACTCGTTAGTTACCCTTAGAGTCATTCTGAGTTGGAAAAGATAATGAGAGGAAGCGCTCCCCTCCACTTTACAGAAGAGGTTACAGGGGCTCAGAGAGCATGAGTGACCAGCCTGAGATCACACAGCTGGCAGAGCTCAGACTCCCCCACTGTTCTTCCACCACTGACAAGCTGTTCCATGGGAGGAAGGCATCAAGAATTGGCAAGCGGGAGGCTGGAACGCCAGGATGGGAAGTCAGAGGAGTGGTCAATCCTGGCCAGACAGGTCAGGAAGATCTGTGTCCCTTCTTACCCATGTGGTGCTTGAGCAAATGCTTTTCACACTCATTCCATTCAGTCCTCCCAAGGAACCGTGCCAAGCAAGGAGTCCTGGCCTCTTTTACTGCTGAGGAGCATGGAGACCTTGAGAAGGGAGTGACCTGGCCACCTGAACCTGGACAAGGGTCTCTTTACAGTGCCTGAGTTGTCAAAGGCAGGCAGGCAGATGAGCACGGGAGGGAGCCAGGGATGGTGAGAACAGCAAGCCTCCATTAGGACACCACTGCGTGGAAACTGAGCTGTGAGCACTCGCACGGATGGCCCGGGGAGCCAGTGAGATGATGATCACTGTAATGAGTCCCCGTCGGGGACAGAGGCCACGTGTGCCTCTTCCAAAGTGTGTCCTATTTTGTTGCTCACAGATGGGAGTATCCAAGCCTTCACAGAGAACCCCTGGGACCTCCAAATCCATCCCAAAAGAGCATGGGGCTTGTTGGCAGCGGGGCTCGTCTTTATGAGACAGCACCAAGAACCCCCACCACCTGCTCTGTCCCATTCCTAGCAGCCCACCCTGGCTCTGCAAGAATGTTTCCCAGACCCTCTGGCTCATAAAGGCTGATGGCTGTCTTTTAAATGCAGGCTCGTGTCTTTGTCACCCGCTGAGCCCATTTTTTGGAAAAGACAGAGAGGACTTTGGTCTTTGGCTCTAATGATCACATCCTGTCTAGAGATCAGAGGGGGACCTGTTCCCATATCCAGCTTCAACTCAGACTGGCTGTGACCCTCCTGTGTGCCTGCCATCTGACCAACACTTTCACATCCATCCTGGAATCTCACTGTTCCAAAGAGACTTCAGAAGTTTGGGAAGGGACAAAAATGCACAGGAATGAGAGATCTGGGCTTCTGTCTAAATACATGAGGTTTTGTC
>NW_011440240.1:0-1440 GCF_000754665.1 Bison bison bison | reverse complement strand
GTAGACACGACTGAATGACTTTCACTAACTACTCTAGGACTTACCAATTTCTGTACTCTGCTGCGTGCGGGTTTTAGTCATTGGAAGGTGCCACACTGTGGGTCCTTTATTGGGGGGGAGCTCCCAGAGCCAGGGGAGGGGCTGTGGTCTGCTTTCCCCTCCCTGGCTTTGCTTTCTGACCGAGCACAGCACATGCTCTGCAGTGTTCTCAGCATGTCTCTGCTCTAACCGAATTTGATTTTCTTTCTTTCCTGTCTCATGATGATGACTGAAGGGCAGGAGGCCTTTGGTGGACACCCCGTGACACTGATCACCAAGTGTCACTACCCTCATCCAAGGCGGTGACGATGCACTCTGGGCGCTGAAACCTGAACCTTTTCACCGATGGTGGTTCTAGCTGAGTCTGGAGGAGCTCAGTTACCACTTGTCACCTTCGGCTTCATTTATCAACATCTGTTCAATAAACAAACACCTAATTCTGCTCCTCCTACTGGCCTCCCAGAGGCTCTGGCGATTGGAACTGAAGCACTGTTGGATTAGAATGTCCTGCTGGAAGGGAAGGAGCGGCACCTGATTAATTCTGAAAGGAGGCTCTTAACCTTCAGAAACTTGGGCCGGGTCCCAGGGGCCCAGAACAACTGATTCATTTGGCCCATTCCTCCTGTGCTTGTCTGGCAAAGAACGACCTGCCCACGTGGTAGCATTGCCCATCTGTTCAGGGAGCACTCATGGAGTACCTACTGTGTACCAGGCTGTTGCTAGGCCATGGGCGCCCAGTAGGAAGCCAGGCCGGCCCTCTGCCCTGCTGGCGTTTACAGTCTAGTGATAAAACAAGAGTACTGGGTGAGAGGACAAAGTGAGTTTCTGGTGCTCTGTGGACAGAACCGTCCATGAGGGCCTCCCGGAGGAAGTGATGTGTAGACAGCTCTGAGCAAGTAGTCGGAGAGAGTCAGGTGAACAGGCTGAAGGGGCAAGTGGGGGACAAGGGTAAAGGTGAGTGCTGGAGCCAGGGTGGTGGTCTTCAATGCCCTGGTAAGCAACTGTTTATCTTCGGGTTGTTGGGAATCCATTCAATGGAGGAGGTGATACGATCATACTCGCCCTGGAAGATCACTCTGGTGGCCGAGGGTAGAAAATGGGTTAGAAAAGGCCAAGAATGGAGACCTGGAAGCTAGTTCTAGGAGGTAATTGTCCTAATCTAAGTGAGAAGAGATATGCGTTATATAAGATTACTGTGCAGAGTGGATGGAGGAAATTGGGGTCAAGATTACAGAACCCCAACGTCCACAGCAGTTGTTGTTGAAAATTGTTTAGTCGCTAAGTTGTATCCTACTCTTTTGCGACCCCATGGACTGTGGCCTGCCAGCCTCCTCTGCCTATGGGATTTCCTGGGCAAGAATACTAGAGTGGGTTGCCATTTCCTTCTCCAGGGGAACTTCC
>NW_011440239.1:0-1440 GCF_000754665.1 Bison bison bison | reverse complement strand
TTTTTAGCACTGTATGTCATTGATGCTGAGATGCACCTTTTTTTTTTCACATTTTTAACATCTCTGAAATCAAAGTATGTGTTAAAATTAGTGATCATTTAATGTGACAAAATTGAGTTTTTTCCCATATACTTCTATAAAGTAATGTTGCATTTTACAATCAGTGTCTTAGTTTCAGTGAATACAGTGGTTCGTTCAATGATGGAGATTGTACTATTTTTACAGACATTTTAGGAAGAAGTTATTTTTATATGCTCATTTTCTCTGTGTTCACACAGGATTTGGAGATGCCTTGTTGCAGTTTTTAAAGCTGTTTCAGAGTTACTATGTTAGTAGTAGGGCTGTGAACGGGGTCTCTTGTGGTCCTTTGGTTACCTCAGTGACAATCTGGGAATGAGTCTGCTGTTCCAGGAGTTGCTCCTTATTGAGTCTAGTTGGTAGTCACGTTGTAAGCACTGTAAATTAGACTGCTAATTTAATTAACCGTGAGACACAGTCTTTTCCAGCGATTGGAATACCTGTGTTAGGCCTCTGGACCTCCTTCTCCCTGAGTTTGAAATATCTCGGAAATCAAAGTAATGATTTGAAAGTGGCTTGGGGGCTTAAGAGGGATCGTGAGCATGGCAAATCTGGTGTGGGGTATCCTTTGATAAATGACTGGCATTGATGACAGATTTTGTTCTCTTCTTCTTAGCACATTTTGTGCTGAATAATACCTAATTTCTACTTGGTTGCGGTATGTCTACTTTTTAACTAATTTCTGTAAATTTGCCTTTGTTTTTTCATAAGTGGAAAATAGTACCTTTCTTGACCACTGTCCGTTATTGGTCATTTTAACAATCTGACAGTTTTGGAGAGAGCTGGTGGAGAAATTAACAGTGAAAAGCCTATTCTTCTTGCTTTCTTTATTCTATCCTTTTCTCTTAGCTGGAACTTGGAGATTAGGTCCACTCCACTTACTGCCCTTTCTCAGGTTGTTGGAATGTAGGCAGTAGCAACTATTTGGCATCCGGGCGGCTTGCCAGAATAGGGATTCAACCTGTGGCATCGACATTTAAAGGATAAAAGTGCAACTCAGAGAAAGAAGGGAATAAGAACATGATAGAAAACTTGGAAATCCATGAAAAATGCATTAGAATTCCACAAACCAAAATGTGAATGGCCATATGAGATTATAGGGATTGTTAAAGTTTGATAATGTATTTCCATATTGGAAAGATAAGACAGTACAATTCCAGGAATTAGCCTTCATCCTAATAATCAGTTCTTAGTTAAATAAGTGTCTGCCGATACTCAAGTAACCAATACCGAAGTTTTCTATTTCTGAGTAACAAATTATTGTATCACAAATTTAACAGCTTAGAACAACAGACCTTTTATTTCTTTAACCTCACAGTTTTCTTGAGTCAAGAATTTGGGCGTGACTTCACTGGGTTGGTT
>NW_011440238.1:0-1441 GCF_000754665.1 Bison bison bison | reverse complement strand
GGTGGTGTGGTAGGAGAAAGGCTCACAAGGGAGAGGGTGTGTATATATATATATATATATATGTATAGATATAATCTGATTATATATACATATAGCTGATTCATATTGCTGTACAGCAGAAACTAATTCAACACTGTAAAGCAATTATACTCCAAAAAAAAACCTGCCCATTGTTTAATCTAATAATGTCACCTCCCCTGGAATCTTTCTTTCTCTGAATGGTCTAAAGAGAATTGATCACTTCTTCCTCAATGTTCCTTGAACATCTCTTGGTCCATTTCTTCTATCTAGTATTGGTACTGACTTCGTATGTATCTGTAAGCTTGAAGATTAGGTGCAGTTGCCGTCATTTTTACTTTTTAAAATCCCTAACGCTACTATAGGAGACAATAATAATGTAACAGAAAGAACATCAGAATTTGAGTCTTGAGAATGAGGGTCCACTTCTGATTGTGAAATGGAAATAACTGAATATGTTCATAGAGTAGTTAAAAAAAAAAAAGGCAGTAAGAATATATATCAGAATATTGTTGTTGCTGTTTAGTCACTAATCTGACTCTTTTGTGACCCCCTAGACCGTAGCCTGCCAGGCTCTCTGTCCATGAGATTTCCCAGGCAAGAATACTGGAATGGGTTGCCATTTTCTTCTCCAGGGGATCTTTCCCATCCAAGGACTGAACCCTGTGTCTCAAGCATTATTCTTTATTGCTAAACCACAAGGGAAGTATATATGAAAATATTAGTTTGGGGCAAATACACCTCATAATTATTACAGCAAGAGATAAATATCCTACAAATAAAATTTTACTGTTTTCAAAGGCTCTTAGATTCAATTTCACCTTCTGAGACTTTTAATCAAAATACATGGTCTGTTTACACTAGCAATGCATCATTCTTATAAGAAATATGTAAACCGAAATGCATGGACTTGCCAAGTCTTCTTGGAGCTCAAATAACCATATATCAAAGTAAATATGAAAAATGACTACTTCCCTCTCCCCTGTTCCTCTCATTGAGCTAGGTCTGCCCTAAGAGCAAATAATCAGATTATAGTTTTATTAAATAATCCAGGAAAACCAAGAGTTTAGCTATTTTTCACTACAAGTAGTGACCGAAAATAGTAATACAAGTAATAACTAATTCAGCTAACTGTACTGATATTAAATATGTGCTATTCATTGTGCCAAGTGTTTTATAAATATGATCTCATCTAATCTTCACAATAATCTTACCAAGTAGGGATAAGTACTAACATTTCCACTTTATAGATGAGGAAACAGGTTCAGAGAAGTTGGTAATCTGTCTAGAGTTAATAGCAATTACTTAGCAGTTAAAATAAAAAGAGTTGTCTCATCCTGACCTTGAACTCTGGAATATTATAATGCTTCTCATACGTGTGGTGATGCAGTTCATATAGTTCTTTTTTTTTTAATTTAAATTT
>NW_011440237.1:0-1441 GCF_000754665.1 Bison bison bison | reverse complement strand
TCTTGCCTCCTTTGTCAAAGATAAGGTGTCCATATGTGCGTGGATTTATCTCTGGGCTTTCTATTTTATTCCATTGATCAATATAAATATTGATTTTTTAAAAGAAATACAATAAAATAAAATAGAATAGATAATGTAGAAATAGACTAATATGTGTAAGGACCATTGGTTTTGACAACAGCTGAGGCAATTCAATGCAGAAAGGATAGTTTTTCAACAACTATCCAAATTGCTGCTGAAACAATTGGATATCCATATGTAAAAAAAGTACTATAATATATACCTCATACTATATAAAAATTAGTACCCTTGGGCAATGTACCAAAGGTAAAACCTAAAATTATAAAGCTTCTGGAAATATATGTAGAAGAAAGTATTTGTGAACTTGGTTAGGTGATATTGAGTATATATCACACCAAAATTGTATTTCATAAATAAGTTGGACTTCATCAAAATTAAAATCTTTTCTTCAAAGGACACTGAGAATGTAAAAATGAACCATAAAATCATGAAAATATTAGAAAGTTACCTATCTGGTAAAGGACTTATATTCTGTATTTATTAAGAACTCTCGATATTCAATAACAAGAGATAAAACAGTAAAAATAAAATATAGGCAAAAGATTTGAACTGGTACTTGACCAAATAAGATATACTTACAGCTACTAAGTCCTTGAAAAGAAGTTCAACATCATTTAATCAACAGAGAAATGAAATTAAAACTACAAAGAGATACTTCTAGAAAGGCTGAAATTTAAAAATTGACCATACCAAACGTTGGCAATGAAGGAGAGAAATTGGAAATTTCATAAACTGCTTGTGGGAATGTAAAATGATATAGCTACTTCAAGAGATAGTTTCTCAAAAAAAATGACAGTATATTTCCATACAAAGAACTGTACACAAATTCCAGTAGCAATCTTAATATCCCAAACTAAAAATAACCAAAATATCTATTGTTAGGTAAATAGCTTAGCAAGCTGGGTATGTTCACATAGTGGAAAACTTCTCAGCAATAAAAAGGAATGAAATATTGAAACATGCAACAAAATGGATAAATTTCAAAATCATTATGCTGAGTGTTAGATTCAAGAAAAGAAAATATATTGTATGATTCAAGTTATGAATTACTCATATTCTAGAGCTTAAAAACTAATCTATAGAGACAGAAAACATACTACTGGTTGCCTGGAAATGAGAGAAGGACAAGGAAAGCTGGATGGGAATGATTACAAGGACCCTTAGAAGTTACTGATATATTCATTATTTTGATTGTAGCAGTGGTTCATGGTGTGCACATATGTGAAAACTAATCAAACGAATCAAAACTAATCAAACCCAGAGCTTGATCCCTGGGTAGAGAAGATCCCCCAGAGGAAGAAATGACACCCCACTCCAGTATTATTGCCTGGAAAATGCAATGGGCAGAGGACCCTGGGGG
>NW_011440236.1:0-1441 GCF_000754665.1 Bison bison bison | reverse complement strand
TTTGTCCCACTAAACTGAACCTTTCTAATTTCATATAACTAGATCTGTTAAGAAGAATTTCATAAATCACTTCATTATTTTAACACTTGTCTAAATTTCATTAAGCAGATATGTCATAATTTATTTAAAATATTTCCTGTTGACAGATATTTAATTTTTCCCCAATTATGTGCAGTTGCAAACAGTGCTGTAATCAAAAGCCTTGCATATATGTCATTGTGCTTTCCTGTGCCACAGACTCCATCACACAATTATACAAAGCAGCAATAAAAACATACCCCAAAGTAATGAACAAGTAAGCATTCAACATAATAGTCCTTTATTGCTGCAAAGAATTGCATCTCCATAGTTCAAATTATTATAGTAGGAAACTTCAGACATATAAATTTCTACAAAATATAAACTCTACTTTGTAACACTGCCCTACCTCTTCTCAATGGATTCTGTGTCATAATATGAGGTATTATTATGGTAAAATTTTCTTTTACTAAGAAAAGAAACTACATCCTTGCCCTTGTTTGGTCTTTGGATTAGAAAGAAAAAAACTTGAAATGTGAGCCTTTTGCACGTAATGTGCAAAAAAGAGAGAGACGGCTTCACATACATTAAGAGTCAGAATCTTATTTGCATTTGCATTTTTTGTCTACTGTGTTAATTCATTAAATTAGCTGTTTGCAGTCACAAGAGAACTGTGTTTTTCTTGCTTTATTTTCATATCATGTTGTCTTGGGATGCTACCTGTGATAAAGGAAGTTCTTTTTTGCAATTCCAAAACACATGATACTCTTGTGCAGATAGAATTATGGCTACAGCAGGTTATCCCTGAGAAGATGAGGCACAACTATTCTTTCATATGTTAAAAAAATCCAATTCTCCCCCAAAATAATTGTAGGGCATGAAGTCCTTCAAATACTTTTCTTGTTCTCAAATTAACATCTTTGTGTATTGAAGAAATTCCCACTGGAAGACTAAAGACATTATTAAAGCAGAAGGTTGGATTTTGTAATGTAAAGATTCTAGATACACACATGAGAGCCTGGATGTGGAATAATTCTTAACTATCCACAATTAAAGGTTATTTGGTAAGACATTGGAAATGTAATTTTCTTAAGGCTTTGATCCTTAATTGTTTTTTTTCCTTATCAACATCTGGAGGGCTCCCTAGACCTTGCATACTTGAGTGTTCCTTTTCTAACAGCTGTCCCAAATGTTCAGAGCAGGTGATCCTAGAAATGTTAGGAGGGAGAAGAGCCAGAGGCCATTTCTCTGGGAGATAGTCTGCTGGGTTAGGGGTTCAGTTAACAGCACGTGTTAGCCATGGGGAGGGATAGAGGGTGGCTGCAAGATGAGAGAGGGGAGAGACAGACCCAGATTTTCTGGAAAGCTAATGGAGCCATGCAGCTGTGGGAAAAATCAGGTGAAACTGCAAGAACTACTTCTG
>NW_011440235.1:0-1441 GCF_000754665.1 Bison bison bison | reverse complement strand
ATAGGAAGAATGAAAAAAAAAAAAAAAAAGGAATAGAGACTTTGAAAAGTCAACAGACCCAGAAGATGGTGGACTATTGTCCCAAAGAACCATCTTAACCTGAGTTAGAATTCATGCTTCTTTTATACTAAAGGGGGTGGTGGTGGTATGATTGAGTGATGCAGGCTTCTTGGTGTCAGAAGCCTTTGTTCTTGCAACTGTCCACATAGGTCAGTTCACGGTGTTCCTGTAAATCTCCAACAAGACATGCTGTTCTCTGCAACCTTTTATCTCCATATTAATGGAAAAATGTTATACCTTTAAAGGTCAGAGCCTTGAGAATGGGCCTTCCTGTACGTTTTAGACAGTAGGCAACAATTCTTGTAGCAAAAGCGACAGAAAACAAAGTTGAAGAAACAGATCCAATAGGGAGTCAGATCTATTCTTCCCTTTTGCAGTTTCCTTTATCCATGAGCATGTTGCCTTCTTAAGATCGGTGAATAACACAAGTTAAGTAATAAGAGCCTTGGGCTTCTCTGTTGACTTGATAAAGAATCCTCCTACAATGCAGGAAACCTGGGTTCAATCCCTGGGTTGGGAAGATCCCTTGGAGAAGAAGATGGCAACTCACTCCAGTAGTCTTGCCTGGAAAATCCCATGGACAGAGGAGCCTGGCCAGCTGCAGTTCATGGGATTGCAAAGAGTCAGACATGACTAAGCTGCTAAGCACAATCAGAGCCCAGTGATTAATTAACTAATAAGAGCCTGAGGAATGACTGAGGGCTGGGGAAGCAACCTGGCCAATAGGGGCTGGTGGCAAGTCTAACTCGGAGCTTGTCTGAGGCTCATTTCTTTTTTTCTTTTGCCGTGTCTAAAAGCCTCTCGGGCTTGCAACAGCTGTGGCTCTGTGCTTGTACTGAGAGGAAGCTGAGACCCTTTGGTCTTTGGTCAGCCTGTTCCGTGGCCACTGCCTCTAACAGTTCTGAAAAACTCAATTGTGCCTTCTGTTTAAGCAGCAGGAAGCCTAACTCTGTTTTTTGTTCTTAGTCCCTGGAGTATACTGAGGTTTAAAAGTTATGTTTGCTAGATGTTGGCATGCCAACAATCACAAATTTTTAAAAACGGAGGAAGCAGTTGAAATCGCCTGCGTGTTTCAGGAATGATGCATCCCTCCTCCACTGCTTCCTCCTCCCACCCTCGCGCGTCCCCTCATTTCAACTCGAGATGCTCTTGTGTCTGCAGCTGGGTCCCAAATGTTCTGTCATGGCCTTGGAATGGTTCTGTCACAGGCCAACGGGAATTTGAGGCTGAGATGTTACTGGCCAATGAAAAGGAAATATCAATAATGTCCTCTGCCAGCCTGGCAGTGGGGAGTAAGGGCAGCTAGCGCTTCGAAGAACTTCTTGACCAGAAACTCTGAGAAGCAAGCAGGCAGCTGCACAGCTTAAATTGCCTTTCTTGT
>NW_011440234.1:0-1441 GCF_000754665.1 Bison bison bison | reverse complement strand
TGTGGCCACTGGTGAGTTTTCCAAATTTGCTGGCATATTGAGTGCAGCACTTTCACAGCATCATCTTTTAGGATCAGCACAAGCCAAAAAACAGGACAGAGAAAATATATCAGGATTCTATGGACTACTTAGTCAGCAAAATTTATAAGACATAGTGAGGATCTGAGCAGACTGGACTTTTATTATTTGTTTCTTATAAGATTTGAGAGTTTGAAAATGATTTCATGTCTATGTAGGACAATCTCCAAATGCTTAGGGTTGTTAATATGAGGAATATGTACAAAATATTAAATATATTTTTCCTCCATAAACAAATTTCTTTGTTCTCCTTCTGTTACTAAATTTAATCCATGTGACTTATTACACAGGAGGAGGTAAGGCAATCTCAAATACAGTGAGAAAGAACTAGAAAAGGTTGACAACAAGTTCCCAGTTGACAGAAAGGGAAAAAAAAAAATCCTTCTGATTCCAGAAAAAAGGTAGGAAAAGGAGAGGATAGAAAGCTGATAAATTATTTTGTTCTTAATGTTGAATCAAAAGGTTAATATTGAGGGGAAATAAGCTTTTACAGGATCGAGGAAAGAATCATAAGTAACAGATATTGTATATAGCTATGCATTTTGGCTTTTACAGGAGATGGTTCCTAAGTCAAAACCCAATGGTTTACCTGAAGCACACTAAAAATATAGCAACGTACCTTTAGTTAACAGAAGACGAGAGTTTCTATTGCCCGTTTATCATGTCTCTTTGAAAGGAAGCAAACATCACAGCATGCTCCCATTGGGAGCCAGAAGGCCTGACATGTAGCCCTGCAGATGGTAGCAGGTTGAGCAGATTTATAAGCAACAGAAGGAAGCAACCAAGACTCAGAAAAAACAAGATGGTACTGATTCACTTGAAGACAAATCTCAGAATTTTGACAGCAGCTAGGGCACAGGACAGTTATCTAGCAAAAGTCTGTGTGAAGGACTTGTGTCCAGGTGTATGAGGGACATCTGCTTAAAGGTTAGTAAAAACCTCAAGGTTAGCAAAAGGATGAACAAATGAACTGAATGTTCCTCTTAAACCACCATGATGATACTTGAGCTGTTCTTCAAATACATAAAACATTTTGGGTAATCAATTAATAAAAGAGAAACAGCCCTGAAAATGAGTTGAAACTTTAATAAGTATTAAATAGTAGGAATACAATTTTATCTAGGTAGCTCTGCTAAACTATTACAAGTCCCTGCTTCCCTTGAAGCAACCAAACAGAAATATATAAACTGGGAAAGCTACTAAAGAGGCATATAAATATAGGTATTTGATGGAGGATGTAGTGTAGAGAGTAGAATGAAAATGATTTTAGCTATGACTCAAACACACCATTTAGATGCTATAGTACTGTTCAGTTATAATTTAATGTGCATCTCAAATATGATGTCCTGCTGCTGCTGCTGCT
>NW_011440233.1:0-1442 GCF_000754665.1 Bison bison bison | reverse complement strand
ATGGGTTTGGGTAGACTCTGGGAGTTGGTGATGGACAGGGAGGCCTGGTGTGCTGCGGTTCATGGGGTCCCAAAGAGTCAGACATGACTGAGCAACTGAACTGAACTGATGAAGATGAAATGTAATAAATTAAAAACATCTTGTGTTTTAATCTGACATTAATGGGTTCTCAAAAACATCAATTCCTTTTCTCTTCCTTTTTTCTTTCTGCCCTTATTTTTGGGAGTGGAAAGAGGTAGGAGAGGTGGGGGTGGATTTCACAGAATGTGGCTATAAAAATGATTGGATATTTCACTGAAATTTTCCTTTAGCTTTCAAAAGCTGTTAGGTAACACTCAACTCCCACCTGTCACCCTTTATGTAACCAAGCTAGACATGATGCATATAGGGCTTGGGGTCAGGTAGCTGTGTGTCATCTATCCTCCCTATAATAACTTTGGTCTCTGTGAGGACTTCATCCCTCCCGTTGGTTGGGTACAGGAATAAGTCAAAGCTGATGTTACGTTTAGATCAGGTTAATTCTGAGAATCTGTATATGTCTCCTCATTCCTCTTCCCCTGCTCATCTGTAACCCTCCCTCATGCTTTCCAGTTTGTCTCCCCTTGACTTCTCTTGGCAGTTTGGTTAGACAACTCCCAAGTAGTCCTTAGTTCTTGTCCTATTATATTGGGATCGAGATTTCACTCGAGTACTGTTGAAGGAACTGTGGGTTACAGCTTTAATTTACAACATTAAATCTTTTGCTATTTAAAAAGAATTATAGCATTATTTGGCTGAAAAAGACAACACTAGTGTTGCTGCAGCTTTTTACTCACAGAAGTTTTCTACCATGGCTTTCATGTATGGATTTCATGTTACTCAAAATGAGTGATTCCATATGTAAAGTTCTGAATAGGTTTTAAATTGCTTATTTTTAGAATAATTATGGGATGGATTATAGTCTTTATAATCCATCTACAATCTATTGACACTGTAAAAATGAAATGATTAGCTGGGATTTTTTTTCTTTGAATAACTGAGGAAATGAGGTAAGACATAATAATTAAGATGTTAGAGACCACTTTAATTGGGATACTCTAATTTCTTACCTCAATTTAAATATATAAAAAAGATAAGACATTTGGGATTTCTTTTTCTGTTAGGAAATTGTACTTACCCTATTGCAACTGTAACAAATGATCACAAACTTAGTGGCTTAACACAATGCAAATTTATTCTCTTCTAGTATTATAGAGGTCAGAAGTCTAAAATAGGTAACCATTTCTCATGTCAAACCAAGAAACATAACATCTTCTCTCCTCTCTGATCCCTGCTTCTGTTGTGTCCATCTCCCTTTCTCTTCTGCCTTTCTCTTTCCCTTGTAAGGATGCCTATGATTACATTAGGTTCACCTGGAAAATCTAGGATACTCTCACTCTCTCAAGATCCTTGATAAAATTTGT
>NW_011440232.1:0-1443 GCF_000754665.1 Bison bison bison | reverse complement strand
TGTCCGACTCTTAGCGACCCCATGGACTGCAGCCTACCAGGCTCCTCTGTCCATGGGATTTTCCAGGCAAGAGTACTGGAGTGGGGTGCCATTGCTGTCTCCAGATTTGTTCCCTACTTATCTCTAAATAATTCTTCAGCCACCCACCAACCTTTTTATAGTTTCCTGGATTCCATCTGTCTGTTTCTTGTTTAAGGGTCTTCACATCTATTTGTCTCTTTGCTTGGATGACTTTTTTTAAAAAGGCATTTCCTAATCACTCTGTAAAGTGCAAGTCCATCTCATCCCCTAAACTTTATTACTGTAGCATTCCAGTGTCCTCCTGATATTTTCCACATTTATAGTAGCATATATCATTATCTGTTTTGTATCTATCCCCTCACTATATTAATAACTCTACAAAGGCAGAGTTTATGTATTTTTCAATTCACCTTTATAAATACAGCATTATTTTTATTTATTCAGCAAGTATTTGTTGAGCATCGACAAGGTACCAGGTACTGTTTTAAGTTCTTGATATACAACAGTGAACAAAATAGATGAAAATCTTGACCTCATGTAATTTATACTAGCTGTGAGAAAAAGACGACAGATAATGAAGTGAAATTTAAAGTATTGTGTCAGATGGTGGTAAGTGCTATGGCAAAAAAGAAGGCAAAAAGAGAAAAAAGGTAATACAGCATATGTGCATGGTTTAATACATTAAATAGGGATGGTCTCATTCTATATTATTAATACATGAAAGTTTAATATTAATATATATCACCTAATGTATTAGTGTAACATATATAATATAAACATATTAATATAAAATACATACATATAAATGCATAAATATGCCATATATTACAGATATATATTAATTATAGCAATATGATTAAAGTGTATAAATATATTTAATTAATATATTTTATTAATTATATAAGTATAAAATAATGCTTATTATAGGTACTAATTATAAATTAACACCTGTAATATTAAAAGATGATAAACATATTCTGTATATTTATACAAAAAGAGTTCCAATAAAGTCAAAACTTAGAGAAGCAAACCAAGTCCATTTAACAGTGACATGGAAATGATAAAGAATGTAGTTAGACGGGGATCAAAACAAAATAATAAAACAAAAGGCATACATATTGGAAAACACAAGTGAAAATATTTTATTTTATTTTTTAATTTTATAATATAAATTTTTTAATTGGAGGCTAATTACTTTACAATGTCGTATTTGTTTTGCCATATATTGACATGAATCCGCCATGGGTGTACATAACGTATTAATAGTAGCAATGCTGCAACCTTATATATAGACAGTTGCCTTCTGCAGATTGAGTCCTCAAAGTGGATAGAAGATTATAAAAATACTAACTGATATATATTTGGCCAAATTTCCTTATACAATCCATTATATAGTGTAATTCTCTCTCTCTCTCTCTCTCT
>NW_011440231.1:0-1443 GCF_000754665.1 Bison bison bison | reverse complement strand
TAGCTGCAGTCTGATGGCTCCTAGGGGGCAAGTATTCTTTCTTTCCTGAGTTCCCTCAGGGCTCACCAGCTCTCCATCCGTAGTGGCTGCAGCCACTATGGATCACCATCACCAGCTCACCATCCATCAGTGGCTGCTGATAGCTGTGACATCCTTTGTTTACTGGTATGGCAGGAAATATTCCATTTTTCAGGATAAAATGAGAGGAATAAGTGGAGAATGTAGCACTGTTCCTGTGGAGTTACAGGAAATCCAGAAACGTTGAATTCCTCCTCCTTTCCTATTTTTCCTTTCTTCTGGAATCACCACTTTCTTTGTTCCAAAGAGTGCAAGACCTATGTACTCCCCATTCATAATCCCAGGAGAACAGCTCATTCATCCACTCATTCACGAACACCATATTTTTTTCATTCATTCATCACTTCTGTTTTGGTCATGCAAAATTCATCCAGGTCCTAGCCAGAGAGCCACATAAAAAAGAATCATTGGACTTCTCCCCTGCCATTGAGTTGATGGGGGACAGTGGCACTGTATCAGATAGAGTCCCTTACGCAGTGCAAGATAATTCAAGGAGGGCGTATTTGAAAAAGGAATAATTATTAAGGAGTGGTGGAGCCACCAGTAGCATGGCTGTCACCACCCCCATGACCAAGGAGGAAAAGTGGAACTGACCCTGGGACCTGCCAGAAGAGGATTGTGCACAGTAGGCCACCTTGAGAGAAGTAGTGACCTGTCAAGCAGGCGGGCCGAGGTAACCTCTCAGGGAGGAGTCCAGCTGTTCCTACCTCCTCCCCCTGACCCTCTCTAATGCTCCCCGTCAGCTGACGTGATCAGAAGCTCAAGGCTAATGAGTTTCTGGTTTTGGTCCACCATGGCCAGTGCAGGGAGCTAGGTGGAGGACTGGAAAGTGACTCTGTGGTGGGGAGGGGTGGCAAATGCAAGGCATCCAGCACAAACATTTAAAATTGATGACGGCCGGAGGGGGTGGGGTTGATGTTAATGGAGGGAGGGGTGGATTCCCACCATTCCTTTCAATTTCACTCCCCCCTTTCCCCACTTCAATCTCAAATTCAGGGGGATGGAGTTGATCTCCCTGCCTCCGTCCATGACCTGTGGCAGCAAGCATCTCCTGAAGACTCACATGTCTCATGCCCCAGCTTAATAACTTTCAGAGGCTTTCTACTGCCTTTAGTGAAAAGCTCAAATTCTTTGGGATGGCTGGCAAAGCCCTCAGGACCTGCCCTTTCTTGCCTCTCCAGCATCATTTCTTGTTATACTTCTCCCCACTCTTTCCACCTCCGTCTCCCACCTCCATCAATGCTACAGAGTTGACCTTTCCCTGTACCTAACATCATCTTCTTCTCAGTCTTTGAACCTGCCTGTCTCACCTCTGCCGGACCCCGACCTGAGACGCTCTCCCTCCTCCGCGTTGCCTGGCTAATT
>NW_011440230.1:0-1443 GCF_000754665.1 Bison bison bison | reverse complement strand
TTTTTTTTTTGGAGATTCTAGATCAGCGGGGTGAATGGATAAACATCATTATGTCAGTGATATGACAGAGATATAAGTGAGATTAGGAGCTCAGCAGTTGCTTGAATTCAGAAACATGAATGACCATGAACATTGATGAGTCTGAGGATTTAAGAACATATGGCAGAGGCCTGCCCAAGCTACTCCTGAAAATGATGAAGACAGTTCCATTTAAATCTCAAGGATAATGTGAATTCAGTCCACATTCAGGTTATATACCATTGTAAAGGGAGGCTCAGTTATATACCACTGATGGCTCAGTGGTTAAGAATCTGCCTGCAATGCAAGAAACACAAGAGATTCAGGTTTAATCTCTGAATCAGGAAGAGCCCCTAGAAAGGGCATGGCAACCCATTCCAGTATTCTTGCCAGGCAAATCTCATGGACAAGGAGCCTAGTGGGCTGTAATCCATGGGGTTGCAAAAGTCAGATATGACTGAAGCGACTGAGCATGCACAGGCCATTGTAAGGGTGGTGATGAAATATTTTACATGACAACTTGGTTGGCTTTGAATCCAGGTAAGCAGTATAATTAAACATGTGTTCAACTAAATGTTATGTGATCTTTTTCTGGTTTATAATGTCATGTAAGTAAAGTTTTGAAACCTGTGTAGTTTCATCACCTGTTACTATCAGCTTTCACATTTAGACAATATTACTATTCTCCCCTATTTTTACATAAGCAACATAATAAATAGATTGTCTTGATCTTAATAAGCACAAAATAAGATATGCTTGGACATGGGTTTTGTTTATTCAGTTAACTCTTTACAAGGAGGGGTTTATGAGAGCCAGATCTCTAAAAAGTCTAGAGTTCACCTATATTTTTCCTATTAGCCCAAGGTAGCCAAGGTTACATATCAGGAGCTTCAAACAACCTCAGGTTATGAAGCACTGTAGTACTTATTTAGTGCAAGAAGTGTATAAGCAGACACATATATTTCAAACTCATGTCACTCACTTGAGTATGTTACTTCTTAGGCTTTGGGAAGTAATGTTTTCTCACTGGACTATGCAAAAAAAATAAATATGTTTGATCTTTCTAGTAGTTTTTATTTTATATTTAGTTAATTTAATATTCAAACAATGATCAACGGTTTGCTTATTTAATGGGACATTTTCAGTAGGCCAGTGGTGTGGTATATATAATGATTATCCGTTTAGCTACTGGGATAACCCACTCCAAAGTTTATTTCTGTACCTTTATATAAGACATTCATCACTTTCTGTTGTTTAATCATAGAGAATTATGATTCATTTTAAACTATGAATTTATATGTATGTATATGTAACCATGGAGAAGGCAATGGCAAGCCACTCCAGTACTCTTGCCTTGAAAATCCCATGGATGGAGGAGCCTGGTAGGCTGCAGTCCATGGGGTCGCTACGAGTCGGACGTGACTG
>NW_011440229.1:0-1443 GCF_000754665.1 Bison bison bison | reverse complement strand
TCCTTTATCGATCCCATCTTTGCATGAAATGTTCCCTTGGTATCTCTAATTTTCTTGAAGAGATCTCTAGTCTTTCCCATTCTGTTTGGCCCTCTACTCTAGTAAAAATCAAGCTTTTTGATCAAATACTCCATTAATTATTAAAAAAAGTGTTAGGCAACCATTACCAGTATATACACATTTATTAATTATATTCATATGGTATTACTGTACTAATATATTTTTAAACCCAAAAAAAGGCCTTTAAAGATTTGTTATTAACATAAACGAATTTTTGTAAAATGTCAAGATAAGCACCATTTTCCGATCATGTAACTCTTTTTATTTTGAAAAGCTTCTCCCCAAAGCTCCCTGGCAGACTTTAAATCCAGATCCACTGGTAAGAAACACATCACGAAAAGGCTCATGTGTAAACAGTCAACAATAAGAGGAGTGAGAGCACCAATGCTGACTTAGGCCAACCAGGAATGAATCCCTATTAGACTTTGCCTACTTGGGTAGCAATTTCCCAAACAAAATCAGAATTCTGTTAGCAAAGATGAAGTGGGTAGAAAATGGCTGTTGAGAGGTAACCATGACATCATAAGCTAATACTGCAAAGTCATGACACACCCTGGGAATAACCTTTATTATTTAAACAGTTGATACAAATCCATATTCCAAGTGAAAGGGAAGTCACCCAGTCATGTCCAAATCTTTGCAACCCCATGGACTGTAGCCTGCCAGGCTCCTCCATCCATGGAATTTTCCAGGCAAGGATACTGAAGTGGGTTGCCATTTCCTTCTCCAGGGGATGTTCCTGACACAGGGATTGAAGGCAGGTCTCCCACGCTGCAGGTAGATCTGAGCCTTCAGGGTTTTAACCAATGTCTCACCAGATCTTGTTAAACTGTCACTGTTTTTGGTCTTAAAATGTAGGTGACACAGGGCTTGAGCTAGCTCCTGCTAGTTTTATGACAGTTTTTTACTGTCCACTTATAACTGCATTGTCCATCTTCAATTTTCAGTTCATTGCAAGACTCCCTGAGGGTCCCTTGCACACTATCTATGACATATGTCCATCTGACATACAAACTGAGTGGGAAAGTGAAAGTAAAAGTGCAAGCTGCTCAGTTGTGTCCAACTCTTTGTAACTCCATGGACTGTAGACCGCCAGGCTTCTCTGTCCACGGAATTCTCCAGCCAAGAATTGTGGAATGGGTTGCCATTCCCTTCTCCAGGGGATCTTCCCAACCCAGGCATCAAACCTGGGTGTCCTGCATTGCAGGCAGATTATTTACCACCTGAGCCACCAGAGAAGCAATGTCAATTCACATGAGATATTTCATACACAAGTGAGTATTTCAGTAAATTCTACCCTTATCTTCTGAACTGTTTTGGCACCTCTGGTAAGTTTACACCCTATTTTGGAGAACAGAAATCTATCCAAAAAGTCAGTGACTT
>NW_011440228.1:0-1423 GCF_000754665.1 Bison bison bison | reverse complement strand
CCAGCCTGGTGCTATGTATTCTCCATTTCCATTTATTATCTCATTTAGGCATCAGTTCTACAGGCTAGGTTTCTTTTTACTCCATTTTACAGATAACATAACTGAGGCTCAGAGAGGTTAATTAACTTCTTCCAGGTCATAAAGTCAATACAGGAACCTAGCTGGGATTTGAGCCCCAGTAAATTAATCTCCTTCAGACTTATGCTTCCAGTCCTTACTGTATGTCTTCAAGAAGCCCACAGTTTAGACAGGGTTCTAGCAAGTAGATCAGTGTTGAAATGATGAGGTGAAATGGGCTACAGTGAGGGTCAGCTTAGGGTCTCTGGAAGTCCCGTGAAGAGATACCTAATCTAGGCTCAGGAGGCACTCAGGGAAGGCTGCCTGGAGGAGGTGAGTTTGACATTGTTCCTGTCCTCTCTTGTGTCCCAGTGGTGACCTGGCCACACTAGTCAGTCTGGAAGGAAATGTTTGTGTGTTAGTATGTCTGCACCACTTACTCTGTAGGTGTTGGGATATTTGGCAGATCTGTCCAGTCACTGAAAATGTCTGCTTCTTACATCCTACTCAGCAAAGTCCGGTCATCTGGGCCGGTAAGAGATGGGAAGGCCACATTCCTTCTACTTTTTAGATGGATTCAATCGCTCTCCTATTCCTCCTTCCCCTCCCTATTTCCTCTCTCTTCCTCTTCATCCCTCCCCTCTTTGCCCCCACCCTCTTTCTCTTTCTTTCTGGTAGTTTAAAAAATGCCACTTTTCATTAATGTGACCAAAATGTCATCAAGTAGTTTAATGCTCTTTAATGTCCTTGTATCGTTTACGTTTTGCGAACAGTGTGGAAATGAATCCCATCTGTGGGTTCAAGAACATCAAAAAAGTTGGACAGGCTATTTAGACGTGCTCCTTCACATCGCATTAGCGTGTACAATGTCAGGGGGCTGAGCCAGGCGCGGCCTGTCCGGGCCTCGGCCCGCCCCTTCCTCAGCCTGGGAGCAACAGATCCTTTACCTCTGGAACTGAGAGTCAGTCCTGGGGATGGGGGTCCTGGAATGCTGCCCGGAGGCCCCAGGAAAAGTGTGAAGGCTAAATAAAAAATGAGAAATGATTCAGGAAAATCTCTCTCTTCCTTTCTGGTGCCAAGACGCCCCAACAATAGCTTTTTCATCACTTGGGTAAGAGGCCGGTTATAATGCTGTCTGACTTCTTCCAAATCATTAGCTAGTCTCTCTCTGTCTTTCTCTCTCTCTCTCCTCCCCCGCCATCCTACCCCGGTTCCCCAGGGAAGGAAACTCTGGGGCCAAAATTAAGCTGATGGTTTGTATGGAGATGGCTATAAACCGAAAATGACTGCAGAGCATCAAGTTCAGGGCCAGCAGAACTCGTAAGAGAGACGCTCACCAGAGGACCCTGAGAGGGTCTCAGAAGCC
>NW_011440227.1:0-1444 GCF_000754665.1 Bison bison bison | reverse complement strand
TCCTGAGCGATATAGCAAATTCCAGCTGGCTATCTATTTTACATATGGTTGCAAATCTCTAAGACAGTAGAAGAAGAATCATATTTCTCTCTTCAGAAAGGCCACTAAAGGAAAATTCTGTTCTTCCAGAGCATCAAGAAGAAAAACTAATAAAGGAAGAAAAACTAAGAATACATACGCACACTCCAAGACAGTAACATCTGCCATGCTTACAATCAGCCTTAACTTTTACTAGCCCCACACTTAATTTGGAGTCAGAAGACTCAGTTTCAAACCTCAATCCTCTCCTTTCTTGATCTCTCTAACCTTCTATTTCTTCATTCCTTAAGTGAGGGACAAATCTAAACGCGCTCCAGAGACTCTTCAAAAATGACAAATCGTAAACCATTCTAAACACAATCATACAGCTTGACTTGGAGCCTTGCCTGCAAAGGAGCTATCCGGTAAAATGTTGGCTGCCAGGGCCTCCAGGAACTTTTCAAGCTGCAAATTCCTGAAGAGAAAGGAAAAGGAAAAAAGGAAGAAATGCAAAAGGACACTTCTCCAACAGAAATGGCTTTATGTTCTGTAATTACTTATGTTATAAGCACCACAAAGCTAAATTTGAAACACTGAAATTGGTACTTTATATATCAGATTAAATAACTTAATTTGAAATATTATAAACTCAAGAGTTTACCTTAAGACTGAGTTGACACATCTAAATAATCAGCAGTCAAAATACCTTAGTCAATTATCCCCGCCTTGATTTTTCTGAGTTGTTTACTTGTAAAGGCCACCAGGACCAGATTCTCTTTACTGATAAGGGTAGTGACTTTGTCCATGTAACAATTTTGATTTAGGGTTTTAAGTCTGGTAACTTGTTATACATTATAATCTGGATTTAGTCCAATAACCAAAATAGAACACTTAATTTATTGATGAAGGAAGAAAAGCCCAGGAAGCCAATCTCCCCTCTGTGGTATTTATTGGAGTAAATAAACTGGAATAAAAATTTGTGCAAACATAGTGGGGCAAACAACAAAATGATACAAAATTAGAGGACTTAGCTAGTTCTAAATGTGTGCAGTTTTCCACAAAATATATTATTATTTAAAACTAGGTCCCTTTACTAACATCCTGCCTGCCCTGACTAAATTTAATAAACCAAAGAGCAGATGACCAAAATGTTTGTGTCCCCCCACCCCCACCCTAGGGGCCTACTGGGCCATGGTTTGCTTGAATGTTATGGGTGTGGTATGAAATATTTAAAGCAATGACTAAAATTTTCCATAAAAGCCCATCCAAAATCTAAAAGCTTTCCTACTCAGAAAGATTCTTCTCCAGACATTTAAAAGATTTACTATTCCACAATGACATTCTGGTTTTTTACATTTAATATTTACGTAGGAGGTGGTAAAGGGGGAGAAAGAGGGCATAATCAGTTTTGGAGATTCAGCAAAGT
>NW_011440226.1:0-1444 GCF_000754665.1 Bison bison bison | reverse complement strand
AGTTGTGGCACATGGGTTTAGTTGTCCCACAGCATGTGGGATCTTCCCAGACCAGGGAGTGAAGCCCATGTCCCCTGCATTGGCAGGCAGATTCTTAACCACTGGACCACGAGGGAAGTACTCAAAGTTGAGTAGTTATGACAAGGACTGCAAAGGCCTGACAAACCTAAAATATCAATATTACCTGGTTCTTCACATTAAGTTTGCTGACTTCTGATGTAGAGGAAAACATGAACATAAAGAGGGAAATGGAAAACATTTTAAAAGACCCAAATAAAATATCTTAAGATGGGACATACAAAATTTGAAAAGTACACCAGATGAAATTAACATGAAGGTGAATGGGACTTAGTCCCTGTTTTCAAAGAAGTTTGTCATCTGATGGGGGAGGCTGACTTCTTTGACAATGGATGGGTGTGAAGCAAGGGAAAAAAGGGAATGTGGCTAGGTTAGTAAAACAATAGTTTACAACTCCAAATTCTTGGAATGAAGGTACATACCAGGTTAAAATTCCTTGCGGAGGGCTGATGGTAACTGAAGTGCCTTGCCTGTTCTGGAGGTGGGTGACAGGCGTACGGAGTTGGTATTACTCCCCATCCCAGGTATATTCCAGTGGCATGGTTGATGCTGGAAGCTTTGGTTTTAGCATTTTGATAACACAAGTTCTAGTTACTTAAGCTTACACCATTATAATCAGTTAAACACTCTGCTAACTGATTTGGGGCAACAATTCAGAACTAAGCCACCTTCAGAAAAAAAAAATTTTTTTTTCAAACGTCATTAATGATAGAAACCACTAATTTCCAGTACGTGTCAAATTTCAGACCACCTCCATAAACGGTATTGAAGGTTTATTGTTAATATTTATGTAGTACTTACTATGGGCTTCCCTGGTGACTCAGACAGTAAAGAATCTGCCTGTAGTGCAGGAGAACTGGATTCAATCCCTGGGTTGGGAAGATCCCCTAGAGAAGGGAAGGAATATCCACTCCAGGCACTAGATTTAAGAATTCTACTTGAATTTGGTTCACTGTAGTGCTGAGAATCCCCTCCACTCTCCCTTTCTAATTAAAGAACCTAACTTGGACAAGGTCACATGACTACGAAGTCAAGATTCAAACTCAGGCAGTGTGATGCTGAGATTCACCTTCTGGATTGCTATATCCTCTCCTTTGTAAAGCATCTCTTCTAATGCCTGATAACACACTGGCAATTAATATGAGATACCTATTAATGGATCCTAGATTATAATAGGACACTGGAAAAGTTTGTGAAAAGTTGATCCTTTTTCTATTAGGGAACAAAAGAGCTGATAAAAACACAATATTAGATGCAGGAATTAAACTTTTTCATATACAATTAAACTCCATTTACTCCTTGGCAACTATATTTATTTAGCATTTTTGGAAACATCTCATACACAAACATTCAGGAGTTTTATCTT
>NW_011440225.1:0-1444 GCF_000754665.1 Bison bison bison | reverse complement strand
GATTATTAACAGATGCACCACTGCGGTGGGGATTCTTAAAGTAGTTTTAGGTTAACAGAAAAATCAAGTGGAAAATAAAGAGATTTCCCACGTACCCTTCCCCCCAACCTCTCCCTCTATCAACAATCCCCACCGCAGTGGTGCATCTGTTAATAATCAATAAACCTACATTGACACATCATTATCACCCAAAAGTCATAGTTTACTTTAGGGTTCACTTCTTTTTTTTTTTCCCAAAGCTGACATCTTTATTTCCTGTTCAGATTTTTTTTTAAAGCTTTTTGTTTTGGCCTTGCCGCGTGGCACACAGGTTTCCCCACCAGGGATCAAACCCACTTCCCTTAGCCACTGGACCCCCAAGGAAGTCCCCCAGGGTTCACTCTTGGTATTTCACGTTATGGGTTGGACAAATGTACAAGTAACACGTGTGCACCACTATCGTATCACACAGAATAACTTCACTGTCCTCAGAACAGTGATGCTGTTAAATTTTTTAAAAAACGTTTTTTGTTTTCATCATTCAAAATTGTATAAACATTTGAGAAGAGGAACAGAACATGTTTGATGGCTATAAGCAGAGGGCTTCAGTGAGCACAGGGTCCCAGGAGCTGTGTTACGCGTTAAGTAACACAGAATACTGGAGTGGGTTGCGTACCCTCCTCCAGGGGATCTTCCAGACCCAGGGATTGAACCTGGGTCTCTTAGGTCTCATCTCCTGCATTGGCAGGCGGGGTTTTCCACTAGTGCTCCCTGGGAAGGCCGCAGCAACACGCAGAGCATCCCAAAGCGGACCTTGTGTGAGCTGCCAGGAGAAAGTAGAGTGGCTGTGCCCAGTGGTGCTGGCCACAAGCGAAGAGTCAGGGTGCCTGTGCGGGGGCCAGGGTAACTCTGGTAACCGGGTTTTGATTAGAAGTCAAGGGTCGCAGAGCTTGGAGAACCCAGGGAGCATTTTCTGTTTCAGTGTGGACAAAGACACCAGGAAGAGGGCCAAATTCTGAAATGGCATGTAGAGGCCAGATTTTCTTGTAAGTACTGGCTGAAGTGGCTCTCCTAAGCCTCTTAATGAGGGGATTTAATCCCCCAGCAGGTGAAAAATGACCCAGGGCTTTTTCCACGGAGCACTTTGCCAAATTCTATGGTTAAGCACAGTCCAGAGGCTGTTAGCCTTCTGCCCACATAAGAATGAATCAAAATTAAGGTGAGGGAGTTAAAACCAAGGTTAGATTCAGTTGAGAAATAATTAAAAACCGTTTAAGGGAATCAGGAAGTTATGCAATGTAGTTCTTTTTCATTGTCTTTTTTTTCTCTTTCAAATAATATATATCATTTTTTTTATTTTTAAATGCTCATGTTTGTGTTTAGTCTATAGAGACTGCTATTTCAGTAAGGTTATCATGCTATGGAGAGAAACATACTGGAAACACAACTCGCTGTTCACTTAGCG
>NW_011440224.1:0-1444 GCF_000754665.1 Bison bison bison | reverse complement strand
TCCTTCTTGGATCTGGATCTGGAGAATTCTCAAAGTCACAAACTACTCAAGGTTGAGTGATTTAAACAGTATAGTTGTACTAATGGAAATAGGAGGATATTGTAAAGGAGAATGAAAATTAAATTTTTTTTTTAAATAAAATCTAATACTTCCAAGAAATTCTGGACTTTTCTATAAAGCTGTTTCAGGCTTTGTCTCCAGATATGCCTGGGGTCTGTGCTTATTCTACTCTGTCACCAATTAAAAATTTTGAGACTAATGTAGGAGGTGCTCAGTTTGGTATATAGCTGGAAAATGAGGTATGTGGAAGGAGGGGTTAGGATAGACAGGAGAAGAAAGCGAGAACAAGGCTGATCAGAGAGGTGTGGCCATAGTGGGAAGGGTCTTGATGCCTCCCACTTAGGTAGAATTTACAACATACAAATTACTTTTACAGAACTATTTCATTTGATCTTCATCATAAGCCAGTTAATGACTTTGCAACGGGGATAATTGAGTACATCTATGAAGTTTGTTGCTTAATAATTTGAATTTTAAAAGGCTCTCTGACTGCAGTAACAAGAATGGACTTGATGGGGAAGATAAGAGAAATAAACTAAAATTGTTGAATGCCCACAAAATGCTGAGTACTTTATCATTCATTATCTTATGTAGATTTGGCTACAGGTGACAGAAAACTCAGAATAAGATTAATTTAAACAAGGTTGGTTATTTTTAATTATTCTTAAGAGATGTTCAGAGGTAGTCTCTACAGATCTGGTACTGGAATCCCACTTTCTCAGGATTTAGACTCCTTCTGGTCTCTGTTCAATTATCTCTAGGGGCCACAGAGTTTTTTGAGTTCCAGCTATTATGGCTTTGTTCTTAGAAATAGGAAAGATGAATGAAATGCCAGGTAATACTCCTAGCTATATCTTGAGGCCAAAATCGAGTCATGTGACCATGACTAGCTGCAAAGGACGTTGGGGAATGTAGTCTTTTAAGGAGGCAGCAGTCTGTGCAGATAATACGGAAGTGAATGTAGACTGGGGTCAACAGCTAGAAGTTTGGTCACAGAATTATTATCTGGGCGTGGAAGCAGTCCAGAGAAGTAAATTATTTGTCCCGAGTCACAAAATTGTAAAGCGACAGAACCTAGATTCATCTCTGGTTCTCCCTGAATCTGAATCTGATGCCACTTCAATTACAATGCTCCACCCGGACCTGGCCTGTGGGGATACGGAGTGGTAGTGGAGTTGTAAGTGAGGCGTGATAAAACTAAAGCTGCAAACATAGGAGTATGTGTAATAGCATAATACAGGTCAGAACTGATGAAAAAGTAGATTCCTATATCCTATTTTCAGTAATAATGATCTACCATTTCTAGAACCTGACTACGTATAAGCCTGTGTTTTATTTTTGATTGTTAAAACAATTAAAAAAAATTTTTTTTATTGGTGTATTA
>NW_011440223.1:0-1444 GCF_000754665.1 Bison bison bison | reverse complement strand
TATTATGTAGATATGTTATTTTACACCCTGAACAGTTCTAAGCAAGCATTCAGGGGGTGTGGCTCTTGAAGCTTGTCAGAACTTGCTGAGCTATGAGCGACTATGGTTATGCTAGGATTTTATGGTGTATAATTTCATACTGTTTTGACCAGCTCACTGTGTTTCTGATGGCACCTCTTAATTTTGAGTTACAAAAGTTGTTTTATTAATCCATTTAAAAAGCAGCACCTTTTAAAAATTTGGCCTTGAGACCACGTTATTCCACTCACCTTGCATAATACATAACCCTCTGCTGCGATTTCATTATGTCCTGGGGTTTGGTTTTTGTTTTTTGTTTTTAATTAGCTGTTCAAGCTATAGAAACAGCTTTAGTTTTCTTTCATGGATGTTGTAGAAAATAATCACAAAAAGAAAAAGAAACAATGATAGTTTTTATTTGCTAGCGTTTATTGCTAGGTTAATTTATTACAAAGACAGTGGTATTTCTGTTGAACTTGGTTATAATTAAATACATTGTATCAATTAAAGATCATTACGCTTATTTCCTAACGGGCTAGGATGTCTGGAACTTATGTGTCAGGGTGAAAATAGGAACTTTTCTACCAAGCCCCATGGCCAGCTGTGCTTCAAGTGAGTTTAAAAATTCATTGGTTCCCTTCTTTAAGGAGGGTCTGGCTCAGAAGAAATAGAAATTGGTGGAGCTGTACACTGTCCATGGTGCTCCACCCCTAAAAACAGTATCTAAAGGCCCATACACTTCCAAATGCTGGTTCGTTAAGGCTCCACTGTAAAGTCAGACACCTTTTGCGGTACTTACTGCCCGTCTTTTATCGTGTGATGTTTGAACAGTTACCAAAACTAGCCTGCATTTCTGCTAGTGCTCGCGGCCCGGACTTCAAAGCACAGGGCTCATCACCTGACCGCACAAATGAATTCTGTTAGGTCAAATGATGAGACAGACTTGATTATAAACAGACCAGTTTCCGAATGACAGGCACTTACAGTTTCATTAAAATACAAAAATAGATTATATTAATAGGAAATATTTAGTGTCTATCAAATTATAAATCTAGACGTTTACCATTTTTTTTAAAGGATACTGAAAAAGAGATGACATTGAAATAAAGTGAACAATGCATTTTTTTCATAGCTTTCATTCTGAGCACTGAACAATGCAATCTAAGAGAAGGACTTACCACAAAGCACCTAAAATAACATTTGTAGATGGGTATGTTGTCAACCATTTCTTACTGTTTCCCTCCCAAGTCTCAGTATCAAGGCATCAAGAGTACATTCCACAAGCGATTGTCAGCATTCTGAAACCAGGTGGTGTGCCTGTATGTATCAGAGAGGTTGAAAACCCTTAAGGAGGTAGCTCTCCTTCCTGGGTGCTCTTCACCCAGAGGCGCAAGGAAGTTATGCTTCAGATTCTGCGCCTCTATTT
>NW_011440222.1:0-1444 GCF_000754665.1 Bison bison bison | reverse complement strand
TATGCCCCCGGCAAGCGGGGGAGGCAGGCGCCCAGCCCCAAGCCAGCTCTGCCAGCGACTTGCCATGTGACCCTGGGCTGATGCCCCAAGCTTCTCACCAGTAAAACGGGGACCTATCAGTACCAATCTCAGAGACGTGAGGATTAAATGAGTCAAGACATACAAAGCGCTGAGAGCAGAGCCTGGCCCAGAGTAAGTGTCACCATCATCAACATCATTACTCACCTGGATCATCAATTCTATAAACACTGTCACTGTTTTGTCAAAGACAAGAAGCAGTTGTGCCAGGTAAGACCTGGGCTTTTAAAACCAGGGTATGGAATTTAATCAAAAAGTGATGGGTGGTCACCACAGGGTTGGAACCAGGAGTGATATCATTTGATTGCTTTAAAAGGTCCCTGCAAGGCTGCCATGTGGCGCTGATCAGATGGCAGGCTGCTCCCAGTGTGGGAAAGGAAGCTGGTGGGGGGTCAGCAGGGACAAGAAGAGGTTGGAGGAGAGGGTACTGGGGGCACCAGCCAGCAGGCGGCATGGGAGCCTAAAGGGGCGGCGGGAGTAGCAGGAGGGCGAGCACCTGGAGGGCTGGCAGAGCCCAGATACTCAGAAGCTGGGGGCTGAGAGTCGGGGACTGGGTGAGCCAACCACACTGGAGGCACGCCTCACCTCCCCCACCCGTTTTCCTCAGCCTGCTCATCCATCCTTGCCTTTCCCCACCAAGCCCTCACCAGGACCAAGCTTCATCCCTGATGACAAGAGGGATGAATCCCCCCTTCACACTCAACACCAGGATGCAGACGACACTGAGACACACACAGAGCAGGCGTGGTGCTCTCTGCTCATCTCACGCTTACACTTGGGCAGCAAAAGGCACAGCTGTCATGGGGCCCCACATGAAATCACAATCTTCCAGAAGAAAAACCACACCTAACAAGGGTCTGCTATACAGCTGGACAAGCTTTGAACACATTAAATGTAAACCACAGAACTTATACATTCATCATAATCTTAAAGAAGACATTCTCACACTGTTTCTTTTAAATCCATCCAAAAAGTTTCAAGTTACCAATGTCTAAGCGTCGTTTTCCATCTGAGAAGAACGCCAGTGGAACTCTAAGCAGAGAGGGAGTCCATCTCCTCAGCTGTGAAGGCCCAGAGCCATCAGGGGTGGGGAGGGCTGTCCACTGAAGCAGCCTCAGGCCTGACCTGAAGTTGTCCTGCTGCAGGTCAGCCTCACGTCAGCCTTCTGCATGTGCACCAGCTTCCTCTCAGTAAACTCTAGAATGCCTTTGCAGCAGGCAAAAACTCGCACCTGGAATTCAAGAGTCCCTTGGACTGCAAGGAGATCAAATCAATCAATCCTAAAGGAAATCAATCTTGAATATTCACTGGAAGGACTGATGCTAAAGCTGAAACTCCAATACTTTGGCCACCTGATGTGAAGAAC
>NW_011440221.1:0-1445 GCF_000754665.1 Bison bison bison | reverse complement strand
GGGGTCACAAAAAGTCAGACATGACTGAGTGACTGAACTGAACTGAAATATTTCAAAAAATCTGTATAAAAATATGTACAAATTTACTCTCCAGCTGGCCTGTTTGCTACTTATAATTACCAGATATTAACAATTCAGAACAAAAAAGCTTTGACATTTTATGGGTGAAAATAATATAACATGCTTTTATTTAACCTTCTTTAACTGCTAGTAAGTTTGAGTATTTGGAGTAAATTTTTGAATACGATTTCTGTTCTTTTCTCTACATATTGATTTCCTTACTTTTGTTCCTTTGAAATAATTTTCTTTTATATTTTTCCTAGAAAATAATCTATTTTATCAACAAATTTATATTTACTGGAAAATAGTTTTTTAAAAAGTTATCTTTTTAATTTTTAAATTTCCATTACCCTTACACTTATATATCAATTGTTTTGTGGATTGTTATATTCCTTCTATCTCTTCTCTCACATAGCATTATATCAACCTGCTTTATTGATCCTTAAATAATATAGCTCTTGGGTTTATTGATAAAGTCTACTTTTTCTTTTTTTAAAATCTATTTATTAGTTTTTTAAATCTCAGTTTTCTTGAGTTTAAAAAATTTCACCTTTATTGAGTGTTAAATGTTTGTTTCTGCATTATTGAGACTTGTCTTAATATTTGTCTAATTTTTCATGTTAAATTTTCCATTTGTCTCTAGTCTTTTTTGAATAATATTATAATCATGTATGACTAGGAATTTTACTATGAATAGCGTCTTAGCTATATGTCATTAGAGGAAACATTATTTTTTAAATTGTGTTCAGTATCTACATTGTATGTCTCTTCTATCTAAGAGTTCTTTAGGTAGGAGTGTGCCATTTAAAAATCTGGAAATGGTTTTGTATTTTCATTTAAATTTTAAAAAATTAATTTGTAGCTTAATTAAATTGTAGTCTGAGACAGTGATTTGTATAAATGTCCCTTTGGAACACATTAACACTTATTTAATTTGCCTGACTCAAATTTTAATATTAAAGACTTTTATCATGTCTCACCTAATTTGTTCTAAACATTCACAATAATTTTTTGCTTCTTACTTTTTGCTGTCTTAATATTCAGCTTTTATATTTTCCATTCTGCAAATTTTTATCTTGTATTATATATTATTGTTGCTATTCTTGGTTTATTTGTATTTATATGATATACTTTTGCAATTTAAAAAATTTAGTACTCTATGTCATTTACCTTTTGAGTGTTTTTTGTGTTAAAAGGACTTAAAAAAACCTTTCAGTTTGAGTGTCTTTACCTTTAGTTGAGATGTTAAAGATTTTTACATTAATTATGACAGTGTTCTGCCATATATCGAAATGAATCTGCCACAGGCATACATGTGTTCCCCATCCTGAACCCATATTGTAAAGTTTAAAAAAAAAAAAAATTATGACAATGTTACTATTTTT
>NW_011440220.1:0-1445 GCF_000754665.1 Bison bison bison | reverse complement strand
GAAAATACTGATATTCAAGTTTACTTCATATTATTGAATCAAAATCTCTAAGAGTGAGGCTCAGAGTTATGAACATATAAAAATAATCCTAGATGATTTTGATATATATCCTCTATTGGATAGCACTACTCAATGTCCTAATCTAGTATCAAAAATAAATAGAAACTCTCTGAGACCCCCACATTTTACAGCATTAAGAATTTAGTGGTACCTGTTTTTTGAGACATTGCTGCTCACATATGAATCAGAAGATGGGCCTTGAGTAGCCACGGCATTCATGCCATGAGTTGGGATGGGAAAACCTGGGAGTTAGGTTTGGCTGTGAAAAGAAGCTGTAAATGTGAAGTGGAGTGGAACACCAAAGTGCTTGCCTGGACTGGCAACAAACATGAGTGTGGTCTTCTTGTATCAGATTTCTATTTCAACAGTATATGAAAATACTGACTTATAGAACCTCTACAAGGTACCCAAGGGCCAAATCTTTGAGGAGGAATGTATGAGGCCTTATAAATGATTTTATCACATGACAGCAAAAGTAGAAGGAATTCTTTTCCAAGTTTGGCCATCAAATTGTCTATTCAAAATAGGAAGTATACTGACAGGTGAAGTTTATAAACTCACCAAAAAGCAAGTCACTGTGAGACTATATATCAGCAGATACAAGAAACTGCAAATGTATGTTCATAAGAATATGAAGATGCTGGACTAATATATATAGAGCACAGAATGGAAGTGTATGAGACAAACAGATAAAGGTGGGGAAAGTGATTATTTTATAATAAGGAATAATCCGAACAACTGGTGATGCCATTCAACCTTCTCATGCTCTGTTGCCCTTTTCTCTTTCTGCCTTTAATCTTTCCCAGCATGAGGGTCTTTCCAATGAGTTGACTGTTTGCATCAGGTGGCCAAAGTATTGGAGCTTCAGCTTCAGCATCAGTCATTCCAATGAGTCTTCAGGGTTGATTTACATTTAGATTTACTGGTTTGATCTCCTTACTCTCAAGGGTCTTCTCCCGCACCACAGTTTGAAAGCATCAGAGTTCATGGACATGAACTTGGGCAAACTCCAGGAGATGGTGGGAGACAGGGAAGCCTGGCATGCTATAGCCCACAGGGTCATGAATAGTTGGACACAACTTGGTGACTGAACAACAATAAATCAGAAAAATTTCATTAAAATGAAATATATATGAGCCATGTATCAATTACAATTAATAATAGATAGTTTAAAAGGAAGACATACAAAATTCATGAAAATATAAATGATCTGGAGACACACAGTTTATTCAGAATACAATAGAAAGAGAGGAGGAGCTAGAAAATTTTAAATAAGGATTCAGAGATAAGAAGCATTGAATGAGAAATTCTTACATATATATATATATATATATGATTAAAATCCTAGAAAGTCATAATTGAATAAATGGAAGAAAGAAGATATT
>NW_011440219.1:0-1445 GCF_000754665.1 Bison bison bison | reverse complement strand
TTGGTGATGGACAGGGAGGCCTGGCGTGCTGCGATTCATGGGGTCGCAAAGAGTCGGACTCGACTGAGCCACTGAACTGAACTGAACTGATGCTTCTACTTCAGGGTAATATGTCTTTTTTTTTTTTTCAAAAGAATTGTAAATCATTGTCAGTAACTCAAATTTTTAGGGAAATACAGCTTTTTAACTTTCTTGGGGAGTTTATAAAACAGAAAACTCTATCTGTAAGGAACCACTACCCTCGATTACACCTGGGCTCTAGTCATAGTGCCATTATTGAACCCCCTTCCTATAGTACATAGAAATTAGTAGTATATAATACAGTTTGAGGATGACCATTTCTAAAGAGCTCAATGTTCCTGACAAGCGCTAACATCAGCAGGATGTGTTTGCTGTCATCTATAGTCACTGCCTTAGTTCAAGCCCTTAGGATTCCTCTTCTGGATTAGTAGTATTTTCCCAGGACTGTCCACTGAATAAAAGTGAGTCTTTTTATTATGACCTCCAAAGTCCTTCCTGGTTTGGTCTCTGAATATGTCTTCAGTTGGATATCTCACATTCTTCTACCTCTCCCAAATCTAAATTCCTATCATTCAGAATTAATTGCAGTTTTCTTTTAACTCTGCCTTTGAACATTCTGTTTTCTCTTTTTGAAATGCACTGACCTTTCTTTGTTTGATTAACTCATTTTTTATGCTTTACACTCAACTCATTCACCATTTCCATCAAGGAGAAACCCCTTATGCTTCCACCTCAGTTTAAGAATTTATTGATGTATGTCCATCATAATAATTCAAAGTATTACACTAAATAGTATTTAGCTGATTTTCTATGTCTAAGTTCAATTAGCCTAAAAGTTTCCTAAGGGCATAAGCTAGTTTATATTTGCATTGGTTTCCTCAACATATAATAAGACATCAATACATGTTTAAAGAATAAATAATTTAACTTACTGGATATTTAATTTATTGGATATAATATCTAAAGGATATTGAAATAAAAGCTAATATTCTATTGCTGTTAAAATGTAAAGGGTAAAGCAAAGGTCTTAATTATAAAAAGATATCTGGGGGGAAAGGGGGGACTAAAATGAAATGAGAAAAAATTAAAGCAACAATGTAGAACTGAGGTAGTCACACAAATTCATCACTGGTGATCCCCAGAATCCAAGATGGTCTAGGGAAGGACAAAAGAGCTCAATTAGAGAGATTTAGGGAAAGAGCTACGTAAAAGTATTTTTTGCTATAGAAGTTTCACAGACTGGTATAGAAATTTCTCACACTGGTAAGCACCTCACGCATACTAATTGACTAAATGATAACTAAATTTGGGGTTTTGAGCTACTCTGATGGGTACAGATCCTGGATCCATCATTTACTTGCTGAAAGTGTTTAACTTTACTGGACTTGTTTCTTCACCAACAATGTAGGGCCACATGAGTATGT
>NW_011440218.1:0-1445 GCF_000754665.1 Bison bison bison | reverse complement strand
TTGGTGATGGACAGGGAGGCCTGGCGTGCTGTGATTCATGGGGTCGCAAAGAGTCGGACTCGACTGAGCCACTGAACTGAACTGAACTGATGCTTCTACTTCAGGGTAATATGTCTTTTTTTTTTTTTCAAAAGAATTGTAAATCATTGTCAGTAACTCAAATTTTTAGGGAAATACAGCTTTTTAACTTTCTTGGGGAGTTTATAAAACAGAAAACTCTATCTGTAAGGAACCACTACCCTCGATTACACCTGGGCTCTAGTCATAGTGCCATTATTGAACCCCCTTCCTATAGTACATAGAAATTAGTAGTATATAATACAGTTTGAGGATGACCATTTCTAAAGAGCTCAATGTTCCTGACAAGCGCTAACATCAGCAGGATGTGTTTGCTGTCATCTATAGTCACTGCCTTAGTTCAAGCCCTTAGGATTCCTCTTCTGGATTAGTAGTATTTTCCCAGGACTGTCCACTGAATAAAAGTGAGTCTTTTTATTATGACCTCCAAAGTCCTTCCTGGTTTGGTCTCTGAATATGTCTTCAGTTGGATATCTCACATTCTTCTACCTCTCCCAAATCTAAATTCCTATCATTCAGAATTAATTGCAGTTTTCTTTTAACTCTGCCTTTGAACATTCTGTTTTCTCTTTTTGAAATGCACTGACCTTTCTTTGTTTGATTAACTCATTTTTTATGCTTTACACTCAACTCATTCACCATTTCCATCAAGGAGAAACCCCTTATGCTTCCACCTCAGTTTAAGAATTTATTGATGTATGTCCATCATAATAATTCAAAGTATTACACTAAATAGTATTTAGCTGATTTTCTATGTCTAAGTTCAATTAGCCTAAAAGTTTCCTAAGGGCATAAGCTAGTTTATATTTGCATTGGTTTCCTCAACATATAATAAGACATCAATACATGTTTAAAGAATAAATAATTTAACTTACTGGATATTTAATTTATTGGATATAATATCTAAAGGATATTGAAATAAAAGCTAATATTCTATTGCTGTTAAAATGTAAAGGGTAAAGCAAAGGTCTTAATTATAAAAAGATATCTGGGGGGAAAGGGGGGACTAAAATGAAATGAGAAAAAATTAAAGCAACAATGTAGAACTGAGGTAGTCACACAAATTCATCACTGGTGATCCCCAGAATCCAAGATGGTCTAGGGAAGGACAAAAGAGCTCAATTAGAGAGATTTAGGGAAAGAGCTACGTAAAAGTATTTTTTGCTATAGAAGTTTCACAGACTGGTATAGAAATTTCTCACACTGGTAAGCACCTCACGCATACTAATTGACTAAATGATAACTAAATTTGGGGTTTTGAGCTACTCTGATGGGTACAGATCCTGGATCCATCATTTACTTGCTGAAAGTGTTTAACTTTACTGGACTTGTTTCTTCACCAACAATGTAGGGCCACATGAGTATGT
>NW_011440217.1:0-1445 GCF_000754665.1 Bison bison bison | reverse complement strand
GGTCACACAGAGTCGGACACGACTGAGTGACTTAGGAGCAGCAGCACATAGGAGGATAGTTGATTTACAGTGCGGTGTTAGTTTCAAGTGTGCAGCAGAGAGATTCAGCTTTACATGTACATATGTTCATTCTCTTTCAGATTCTTTCCCCACACAGGCTACCACGGAATGTTGAGGAGAGTCCCATGTTCTACACACTCAGTCCTTGTTGGTTATATTATGTATATAGTGTGTGTGTTTTAATCCTAAGGTCCTGATGCTGTCTCTTGTTTGTAAAACCCCAATCCACCCGGATGGATCAGTACCGCTTGGCACTCACGCCTCATTCTTGGCTTGTTTCTGCTTGATTTTTTCCCTTGCCCCTACCCTCTGCTTCACCCTCTTCTATCTTGCCCTGCATGTAGGTTCAGACCACTCCTTTTACTGTCCAAAGCATAGAGGTGGACAGAATTTTAATTCCTCATGAGAAACAAGAAGGAATGAAACCGCAGGCACAGAACGCCTAGGAGACAGGTGGGAGCTGGGCCCCCGGCGGCAGGCCCTGCACGTGGCTCCTGGCAGGTTCTGGCCACTGGAGCGACCCCACCTGGAGCCCCGCCCCTTCCCCGAGCACAGGCGTGGCTCTGGCCATGCCTCGCTCCTCCAGCCAGGATTCTGGGCCTCCTGATTTCTCCAGGGCTTGGGAAAGGGAGAGCCCCTCTCACTCTCAGGTTCAAGTTCATCCCCCCAATCAGCATTACCAATGCAGACAGGAAATTTGCTCGTGATAGACGTGCCCACTTGTGTAAGACAGACAGGACCGTTAGGGTCTGAGTGTCCATGGCCTTTCCGCTTGTCACGTGATGAGGGGAGATCCAGCCTCGCGGAGGCGCGTGTTCAGAACTAAGTGGGGAGGGGAGAACAGAGGAGAGGAAAGATGCGCAGGGCCTTCCTTGGAGCCGGGCAGCCAGCGCTGAGGGGAGGGGACGCGACGGCTGGGCTGTTCCCGAGAAGGGGGTCGCTGAACCGCTGGGAGGCGGGGAGCTTTGGGTAGAGAGGTGGGGGAGGATGGGCACCGGGAAGTCCGCCTTTGCTGCGTGGGCATGTCCTCTGGGCCGCCTCTCAGTGATGCCAAATGCTGTTTCTTTGTACACCAGTGCCGAATCGAGTCTCGGAGACAGAGTGTAGGGTGAAGGAAGAAGGGGTAGCTTTATTACTTTGCCAGGCAAAGGGGGACACAGTAGGGTAATGCCCTCAAAACTGCGAGTCTCCACTTGGAGAGGAAACTGTAAAGGCTCAAAGAGGGCGTGATCGCTCATGGGCGTTCTTCTGACGGGTGAGGGGGTCAGCGTCTCAGCCCTCTGGTTCCACCCAGTCTGGGTCTACGCGCTTGTGGGCAGCGTGCTGTTAACAGCTTCTCTGGCTGTTTCTCCCTGGTGGTCTCGCAGCCTCTCCCTTCCCCAGCC
>NW_011440216.1:0-1446 GCF_000754665.1 Bison bison bison | reverse complement strand
TGCCTGGAGAATCCCAGGGACGGGGAAGCCTAGTGGGCTGCCGTCTATGGGGTCGCACAGAGTCGGACACGACTGAAGCGACTTAGCAGCAGCAGCAGCAATAGCTAATACTGACTGAGGGCTGACTGTGTGCTAGGTGTGATGCTTAGAGCTTTACATGAATTCAATCAATCCAGCCTCACAATAATCCCAAGATGGAGCCACTAATATTCCCACTTTACAGATAAGAAAAATGAGGCTGAGAAAGGTCAGGTGATTCATCCAACATCACACAGCTGATAAAAGTTGGAGCTTGTATTTAAACCCAGGCAGTGTGACCCTGGAAGAAGTGCTTTTAGCATCCACTATATCACTTTTAATGAAAGCATTAAACAGCACAGCTCCCAATGTCCAATCAATAAGACAGCTCTTTGTTAGGACAGACCTAAAACTAGCTGGACCACATATTCCTCAGATATACAGTGAGTACATTGGTCTAAAAACATGAGGCTTTCTGGTCACAGTTATTAAAGGATCTGAAGGAAGAGATTTAATCTATTGATTAATTCCACAGTAAGATAAATTGTCCTGCCAAGCTCCTGCTATTTATTCAGGACCTCTATTTCTCTTTCTGGAAATGTAAATAATATGTCCTGGGCTTCTGTGAGAAATGACTGGGTAAAACAATGGGCAAGCACTATGCAAACTGTAAAGCGCTTTGTACAATTCTCCCATATGTTAAGGAGCTTCCAAAATAGCAATTCCTTCCAATGCCCTTGCAAAGCAAATGAGACACAGCTGCTAGAATGCGCTGCAAAGAGACAGAAATCCAGCTCTTCAAAACTTTCAAGGGGGGAAACACACGCCATAAAATTACCCTGAAGATAAATTTTACAAGAAGCTCAGAAGTGTCATCAAGTTTTTCCGTGGTTAATTCTAAAAGAGGGCCAACGTCGCAAAGATCAAGCAAGCAGTTCCTCCATAGAAACCTGGGGAAAACGCTGCTTAATGACACTTGCATAATAGTTAGAAATATAAATTGTACTCACATGATGAGCAGAAGTGAGGAAGCCAAGTTAACAGGCTCTTCTGAGTCTTTTCCAAAGACAAGTCTGTAGGGGAAATAAAGGGAAGACTTGTTCTAAACCAAACAAAAGGAAGAATTCAAAAAAAAGAAAAAAGATTTACAGTTTGTGTCTTTGGACTCTACAGATGAGTGATTTCCATACACTGTCTTTTTCTGGTAATAAAAATCAATCTACTAGTATGGTTTTAAGAAAAAAAGGGAAAGTTAGAAGGATGAGGTGTTGGTAGAATGCTGTGAAGCGTTGAGCACTTGCCAGGGGGCTCCAACAATTAAACAATTTTGTTGAAAAAACTCTAATAAAATCGGCATTCCCTGTCATCTCAGAACAAGATGGCACCACTAAAGAAAATGCCCAACAACCCATTTGGGGGCTGTGATTT
>NW_011440215.1:0-1446 GCF_000754665.1 Bison bison bison | reverse complement strand
TTGGAGCTGGGATTTTTTTAAAGTAGTTGTGTCAGATAGCAGGTTTAGAGGTCTATGCCTTGACTCCATGTCTTCCATGATGTCCTATATCTGGGCAAGAAATAGGGAAATTTTAAATTGGATTCCTAGTGTCTGGAGGATAAATTTTGTTTTAGAACATCCTCTTGTCTCTGGGTAATTCTATAGTTTATATCTCTTTCCTCTCATTTCCCTCTTTATTTGTGGAGGAGGGGGAAAGAGGGCTGAGAAATTTACCTTTCTTAAATCATTGGAGAAAAAATTTGGGGTAAGTCAAGGCTCATTTAAAAACAAAAATTAATTTGAATTCTTTAAGTTTGGGGATATTCAGGCAAATTTTTTTTTTTAAAATAACGTTTACCGTATAGCATTTTCAGCTTTTCAGTCATTAAATATTTGAGCATTCTGTATGTACTTGGTACTATGTTCTATGCGGGGTAAAAGGTCGGAAAATAGATACAATCCTTGTCTGTGCTGCCTTTGGGCAACTTTTCTGACTCCCTTTTAACATTACCAGGCTTAGCACCTCACACAACATAGATTCCTGTTGGATTTCAGTTCATTTGCCTATTCTCCTGAGACCCACAGCCATGGGCTGGAGAGCATTCACTCTTAGGAGAGACAGTGCAACTTCCAGTTTTGTAGGTTGCTTCAGATATGTCATCTAGATGAAGGTTGTAGGTGGATAGATTTCATACTGAATTCCTTTTTGCTACTTAAGGATAAATTTCTTGTCAGACCATGATGGCCTATTCTTAACATTCTTAAATAATAAGATATTGCTCTGTTCTTTTCTTTCCCTCAGTCTTGAATTAACAGTTTTTTGTAGATATTTGATTAACACATCTAAGATAGTAATGCTCTCCTTTGACTCTGCCTTTTTGAAAGAAAGATTAGATAAGTGTGTGTATTGTGGCTGTGTCTTTTCACAGGAGCTGGAAAGATCCCAGCAAACAGACATTTCCTTTAAGCCTTTCCATAAGTAAAATTGTATCTCAAAGAGTTGTATCCTGCTAGTAATGAAATACTTTTCAGTCACCAATGTGACTGAACCTCACTTAAAGCTTTTTACTTGGGATGCTTTTAGCTATAGTACCTTGAGAGTAGTACCAGCTCATCAAAGTAAAAAAAATCCAATAGAATATGTAGTCCAGGATCAAAGTGAATTTGATTGTAGAAGCTTGGTTGGTGGTTCCTGCTATGGAAATATCAAACGGTACTTCCGACTCCTGGGAAACAAACACAGGAATCCTAGGCTTATTATGGGAATGCCTACTGGCAGAAATTCTGGGCTGGCTGAAACACAGGACTCTTGGAGTTCTCTCAAGTAGGAGGGATCAGGGTAACCACATTGAGACAGCACTTAGTTGTAAGGGCTTCATGTGTCTCTGCTCTCCACGAGAGAACTGGGGGTAATGGAGTGGGGTT
>NW_011440214.1:0-1447 GCF_000754665.1 Bison bison bison | reverse complement strand
CATCATCAACTCAATGGACATGAGTTTGAGTAAACTCTGGGAGATGGTGATGGACAGGGAGGCCTGACGTGCTGCAGTCCATGGGGTCACAGAGTCGGACACGACTGAGCTACTAAAGTGACTGACTGACTGATACATAATTCATTTAAAATAGTCAACAATTCAGCACCTTGCCTCACAAGGTTTAAAATCAAACCATTTAGATTAAACTTTATAATAATTTATTACTTTACTCCGTTCATCTGAAAATTGGTTAAGTTCTCTCATTGAAAAATTAAAAATAAATACAAGAAAATAGCTTCCTTAACTTATTTAAAGTATATTGATGATAATTACTTGGTAATAGCATGCATTTATTACTATTAATTGTATTATTAAACTTGCATGAAAATAATCTTAAGTTTGTTTTTAGAGGACTGTTACAAATAACATTTTTACAACACATTTACACAGCAAAATATTACTTTCAAATTCTTTCTTTAATTTAATGGAAATAATCACAGTAACTGACTCCTTATCAATTTTATTTCAGTAGGGCATTGGCCTTGATGTGAGAACTCACTAATAAAACCGTTGGCTAGAAATGTCACCTTTCTTGATGGAAACTGCCAAAATCTAATAATATTATTTCTCTTTCCTCCACAGTGGAACACCCTGACACAATGGCTAATGACCAAGGTTGGTGGTTTTCATCCGTCATTTTTCCCTCCTTGGGTCAATGCTGTCTTTTAGAAATGTCGGTCATTATTTCATTTTCTTCTTTCTACCTGGGCCATACACCTGATGAAGCAGACACTAGTGCGATAATTAATCTAGTTAATGAAGTTCTGCTTGGCTGAGGTTTCGGCTCTGATAGGGAGGATGTAAATTTTCTTGAGAGGAAATTGTTTTGTCTCCATTCTGAAGGACCAATTAAAATGTCAAGCTTCTTTGTATGAAATAAATTTTTAGTCTCTGTCTGCACTTCTGAATAATTCACATTAAGTGTAATTAAGCTCAGCATAATTTTCAAGCTGCTCTTGCACCCTTTCATGAGCTCTGGATTAAAGTTCTGTAGCTCGACAGAGAAGACCCATAACTCGTGTGTGCTTTTCCTCTACAATGAGCTGCTTTTCACACAGAAAAACAAAGTTAGGTCAACTTTTTTTAGGGCAATACTTTTGTTCATTTTGAAGCCAGAAAATTTTCATTTTAAGAATAAGGTGCCAGTTTTACTTGCAGTATTTTGTCCTCCTTCCATTCATTTGCTAAAAGCTGATTTGTGTAGAGAAACAGAGATGGTTTTACACAGAGGAAAATGGAAATAAATCAAATCCATCAATTCTCAGGTAGATAGGAATTTATTACCATGATTTGTAGACTGATGTATTAAGATTCCATTTTTTTTTTTTTTTGCACAAAGATAATTAGTAGAATGCCACAGGGGGAAAAAAAAAGAATAGTTTAT
>NW_011440213.1:0-1447 GCF_000754665.1 Bison bison bison | reverse complement strand
TGTTAATGTTTGAAAAAAAATATCCCTGACTGCACATCCTTAGTGAGATGTATTCTCAGGACTAAAGTACTGAGAAAAATATGTTAAATATTACTTATGCAGTACTTATGGATTTATTGTTAATACCAATGTTGGCAATGTAATTTTGAGACTCTGTATATATTATAGAATACAGTAAAATAAATGTATTGATATTTTAGGTACTAGAATTTTTCACTGTAAGAAAAAAGATATATGAATTTAAAAGAATACAACAAAGAAAACCCTCTCTGATTTTGGATTAGAAATATTAATGAGATTTATGCTTATTAAAGCATATTTTATAATCTTTCTCTTTACAAAAACAGGTCTCAAAAGATACCTTGGAGGTAGTTAGCACACCCATTGCCTGGATCTTGGTTTCTAAGGAATTACTTTTGCACCAACCTGATATAATTGCTTATACAAAAGAATTAGGACTTAAAAAATTGGTTAATTCCAGGCCTGATACAGAAAAGTGCACAGTGAGGCTGAGGTAGCCTGTGCCAGAAAGAGCCCAAATGTAAATGAGGTAATACAAAAAATGGCTCAAGGCCCATCTTGAAGCGATCTCCACTAGAAAATTTTGATAATTTGCACACCAAAAAGAGAATAATGACAGTAATTATTATGCACTGAATAACAAAGAAAAATTCATTATTCTTAATGCACAAAAGCATAAAAGCTAAGATTTATAAGTGAGTTCATTAAAACTGTCTATCAAAAGACACCATAAAAGGAGTGAAATGACAAGCTTCAAAGTACATGATATTTGCTTAATGTACAACTGACAAATGATTGTTGTCTCAAATATATAAAAACTTTTACATATTAATGAGATAAAGAAAAACAACTTGATACTAAACTTATTAAGAGTTGAGTAATAAACAGTTCAAAAGAACAAATGGTCCATGAATATGTGAGCTTTTTTTAATATATCATTACTAAGTAGTGAGATGGATATATTAAAGCCAACTAACTCTCTCATACTGACCAGCCTGCCAAGATGAAAGACCCCGATGGTACAAGTGTTTTCCAAGATGTGGAGAAATGATGCTCCTCACCTGCTCATGGTTGTTTAAACTTCTGCAGTTCCTTTAGAAAACTTACATTACCTGCTGAAGTTGTTGATACATTCTCTAGGGTTCAGCAAGAGTCCTGATGCACATAGCTCATGGCTGTGTTTCTCATTGAAACAACACATTGGAAAGGGGCAATAGTCTATGGACACTACAATAGATCAAAAATTTTTGTGATAGTCCTATAATGAATAATGGGCAATCAGGAAAGTGAACTAAATAGATCTACAGATGCAGGATATTTGAACACCCTTAATGCACTATTGGGGGGAAGGCAATGGCACCCCACTCCAGTACTCTTGCCTGGAAAATCCCATGGACGGAGAAGCCTGGTGGGCTGCAGTCCATGG
>NW_011440212.1:0-1448 GCF_000754665.1 Bison bison bison | reverse complement strand
GGAAAGAATTTCAAAGGAATTATTGCTTGAACCAGATCTTAAGGTTTGACTGATAAGTATGCACTGCAAGCAAACCCTGGAGAGCTCAGGATATGAAAATTCATGGAGGCATGAGAGGCCTCAAAGTTCCACAAACTATAAAGAAACTCAGAAATTGCTAGATTATGAAGTGAAGGATGAGACATGGCCAGAAAAGTCTCAGGATAAATGGTTAGGGCATAGATTGAGCAGGAGGAAGGGGCTCTTGTGCCATGGAAAGAAGTTTTTTTAATGCCCCTAAGAATATAATTACAAATGGGAAGTCCTTAGACCCCTGAAGTTTCATAAACCATTCCATTGAATGATATAGAATACTGTTGGTGGATATTTTCCTTAAGGAGTATATCTGGAACTTACATCATCTTTTTGGGTGGTGGGTAGAACCTGGGGCATGAGGTAAAAACAACAGAGAACCTTGAAGTATTCCTGTTTTCAGAGATGCAGTCTTGCCTTTGGTAGTTTACATTGTAGCCCCCACATCAGCAAAACTGTCGTCACTAGGACTTAACACTGGGATAGAGGAAGAACATGCATGAGGATGGGGAACATGGGGATGTGAAATGGAAGGAGGCTGTGATTTATATTTTTCCTTAGGAATAGCAGCATGCTGATTGCCAAAACAATGAGCTCATCCTGAATGTTAATGTAGTGAGTGCCAGGTGAATAAATTTTCTATTATTAGACTTCACCATGCAGTAAGTGCTCTTGTTCCCTCCTTTCTTAGGTACACCTGCTGTCTCAATGTATATCAACTTTGGGGACACTGGTCCCCATTAACACAGAAGGAATAGAAAATATATGAGATAGATGCTTGCACAGGAAGTGATTAGCTGGAAAAAGGAGCTTTGTTTGAGCACTTTTTTAAAAACTCCATTTATGCTAGCAGAGTGGTGGTAACATCTATCTTCCCTTTCTAGATTATTTTAAGTTTTACAGCAGGGAATACTAGGATGTAATTCTTCTCTTACCTTTGGCACCTTAAAGTATCTATATAGAAAGTTCTTTAAAATGTATACCTCACTAACCTGAGTTAAACTATATCAATTTAGCAAATCACTTAGCAAAGAAGTGAGAACCTTGCTAAAGGTTCTCAGGGATTGTGGGAGTGCTTGTGCACTCTCTGTCAGCTTAAAATGTATTGGGAGACAGATTTTTAATGCCTAATAAAGCTACAAATAAGAGTAAACTGTGCCCCATAGACAAAGACAAGGTAATGTGGTGTTTTAGCCAGTAGAGTCAGATTAGCCTGGACTAGAATTCCAGCTCTGCAGTTTAACAGTCCCATCATCTTGTGTGTGCTCAGTGGCTCAGTCATGTCTGACTCTTTATGACCCCATGGACTGTAGCCTACCAGGCCCCTCTGTCCATGGAATTTTCCAGGCAAGACTACTGGAGTGGGTTGCCATTTC
>NW_011440211.1:0-1448 GCF_000754665.1 Bison bison bison | reverse complement strand
GGAGAATAAGAACATGGAGAAGACAAAGAGGAAGATAAAGGAAAGGTGAGGAAATTCCCTGGTAAGGACTCTGCATTCTCACTGCCAAGGGCCCAGGTTCAATCCTTGGTTTGGGGGGTGGGTGTGAGTAAGATAGATCTCATACTCCACAAGACGAGTGGAATGGCTACCATAAAAAAAAGAAAAAAAGGAAAGTAAATGTAAGAAGGGCAATAAAGAGGAAGAGACAAGGGTGTAGGGGGAAGAGTATGGAAAAAGCAGAATAGTAGAAACGAGAGGTAAGAGGGAGATGAACGAAGGAATTAGAAAAATCGGGGAAATCAGAGAACTTTCAAGGGATAGGAGCAGAAGAACATGAGGAAGGGTTTGGCAAAGCCAAGAAACCAGTGCTGGCTCCCCTAGCCCAGACTCTCCCCTCTCTCTGATCCCAGGAAACAAACACACACATGACAATTACCCAAACGCACACCACTGGAACCCTCCACTCTCTCCTATCTAATCCCACTCACTCAGGCCCCCTGATATCTTTTTGTTCTATTGTGGGCCACAGAATCTGTCTGAAGGGTACATTTTCTTTTTATCTCTGTACCGTACCTGAAAGCCTGGCCTCTGCTATGCAGGGAATACCCACCTCCACTCTTTCCCATCAAAAGAAGGAGGGCAAAGGGATACATTTATTTCTTCCAAATTCTGACTGATACTGTCAACAGGTTCTCTGGGCTCCCCAATAGAGAAAATGCATCTCTTTGGTTGTATTCTCATTCCTCAGTCCTCATCACTGTCCACCAACATCCTGGGATCACCTTCCTACTTCCTGGGTGGCCTGGGTTCCTGCCTCACGGTTCGCCTCTTGGTTCTTTTCAACAGAACCACCATCTACAGAAACTCTCCTACCTCCAGGGTTTTTAACTTGGTCCTCCCCTTCCTCCAGCATGTCTTTTGTGTCCTTCTATATTTCTTCCCTTACACACAACCAGATAAAGCCCGTCCACCACTTCTCACCCACTCTGTCACTTCTTTCCTCCCACCATCATCTCCAATCACCCATCTCTGGCACCCCAGTTTCAGCTTCCTTCCAATTCAACTGGGCATGCCATTGTCTAAGGTTTCAGGGAGGACAGGAGATAATAGTGAGAGCGGGGATCTGGGGAATGATGAGAGTGAGAGGGTAATACCCACAAGAGAGCATTAGGGGACAAGAAGGATTTGAAGGCTGGAGAATGAGGGCAATGGAGAAAAGGATTAAAGTGCAATAGCTGTTGAGGAGACGCCAGTGTGGGAAGACATTGGGCACAGGGTAGAGACCGAAAATTTAAGGGAGATAACACAGATATCTGTGGATGGATGGGAAAGGTGAGGGGATAGGGACCAGGTAAAGAAATGAGGATGAGAGGGACCAGAAGAGATGGAAGAGAGGCAGGAGGCAGAAAGATGTTGCAGAAGAGCCT
>NW_011440210.1:0-1448 GCF_000754665.1 Bison bison bison | reverse complement strand
GGGAACACATGTATACCTGTGGTGGATTCATTTTGATATTTGGCAAAACTAATACAATTTTGTAAAGTTTAAAAATAAAATAAAATTAAAAAAAATTAGACTAGTCCAATGGGGTTTTCATGACATTAAAAATATACATGTGAGAGAAAGGCAAAACCAAAGAAAATAAACCATCGAAATGACATCCACAAAACTTCCACAATGGCACTTTTGATAGACTTTATTCTAAAAGTCTATCACCTTAATCTCAAATGTAGACACATGGTAGCAATGGTAAGAGAAGAGAAACAGGTTACAGTTTGTATTTTTAGAGTAACCAATACAAAAAGAGGGAAACAAAGAAGGGAAAAGCCTGTGGGCAGAGCTCTGTTTCTTAGGAGTCTCTGGGCTTTGCGAACATACCTGGATTCCTGATCCTTCTGTAACGATGATCTTCCATATGCAGTTTAAGTTGTTGCCATAAGGTTCAGGGAAGCCGGGGGATAAAATGGTACCTCTCCGCTGAGTGAAATTGCCACTGCAGGGGACTGAAAGTCAAACCCACACTTAGTGTAAATAAAGTACAGTGAAGAACACTAATTGTACTCAGTGCCCCTTCTCTGTGTGATCAGCTATTAAGAGATATTACATGGACTATGATACTTGAAAAGGCATTTGTAGCCAAGGTCAGACTTAGTCTGTTTTCTTTTAAATGATCAATACCATAGATGATCATCTGCTCTGCTGCTAAGTCTCAGACACTGTACCCAACAACAGCATCTCTGAAGTGAACTCTGTTCAGAGTAATTGCTCTACTACAAGTTAAGAAGCTCTGTGGAGTTTTCTCTTCCATATACAGACAGGCAGCTCCAATGGATACTAATGGGATTTGTGAGCAAATCCAGAGAGAAGAGATGCTTAAAAGGCACAGATGAATTCAAGTGCTAATCATGATTGCCCTGGAGGTCCTTACACAAAATGAAGCAAATAAACTATCACCAACAATGTCTTTGTTATTTGGGATGTATTAACCTACTATTTTTCAGATCTTCATCAGCACCAATTTATTAAAAGGGCATTACACAAGACATGAAACAAATCAACATTATAATGATTTTTCCCCCAAATGAAATTATGTTGAATACCCATGGCTTGTGATGGCATACTTAATAAGTATCAAAAAGGAAAACACATTTCATACTTGTTAATCTGATGACTTGTTTCATGAAACACAGTAATTTTTAGGATTTGGCTGCTACTCAATTATTTCTGATAAAATAATTTGCCCTTTAAACAGATCTGGAGCAAGAGTCCGCTTACGTGGACCAAACAGAGTCCTTAGTGAACTGGGACTGCGGACCCCGTGCAGGTGATCACACCGTGGGGACACACACTTACCCACGCAGCTGGGGATCGTGTCATTCCACTGAGCCAGAGCGTTGGGCACAGACTGGCAGCGGATGGCCGTG
>NW_011440209.1:0-1448 GCF_000754665.1 Bison bison bison | reverse complement strand
GCCCCCCCCCCCACCCCCAGCCACTACTCTTGCATCTCCTGTTACCTAACGGTTGGACCTGGAGGTGTTAGTGAGGACCCCAACAGCATTTGCAGCCACTAGAGATTCTCCATGGTGCTAGCCAAGAACCATATAGCTGTTGATGCTGTGTACCCCAGCAGCCTGAGTCAAAGAGCCATGATGCCTCTTTGGATCTGGAGTCACCACAAATTCCCACACTTGTTGCCCTGCGCCACTAGACTCAAAATCATAGTGTACTCTAGTGTGTCCCCATTCACAAGTGAAGGTCTTTCCTAACCGAAGTCAGTCCACAAAGCATGGAAAATGTGACTGCTTCTTCAAATAGCCACATACCTACACAAGACTATAGGAATCACAAAGAATCAAGAAATCATAGCACTACCAAAGGAACACAGTAAACATTCAGTAACTGATCCCAAAGAAACAGAGATACATGAATTACCTGGCAAAGAATTCAAAATAATTGTTCTAAAAATGCTCAGAAAGCTACAAAAGGACACAGACATACAACTTACAGACATTAGGAAAACAATAAAACAAGAAGTTGCACAAAGAAGAAAAAAAGAAGCAAACAAATTTTGGAGCTGAAGAATACAATGACTAAACTGAACTGAAGAATTTGTTGAGAGCCTCAATAGCAGATTTGATCAAGCAGAAGAAAGAATCATTGACTTTGAAGACATTGAACTTAAATAATGTGTTAGATTAGCCAGTCTTCACAGAAACATATAGAACATCCATCCAAAAGCAACATAATATATATTCTTCTCAAGTGCAAGGCCACAAAACAAGTCTTCGTAAATTTAAGAAGACTGAAATCATCTCAAGCATCTTTTTTGACCACATGGGTATGAAACTAGAAATCAATTACAAGAAGAAAACTGGAAAATTCACAAATATGTGGGAATTAAACAACATGATACTGAAAAACCAATAGGTCAAAAAATACTTATCAAAATAGAAATCCAAAATATCTTGGGACGATTGGAAATGGAAATACAAGATACAAAACTTAAGGGATGCAGAAAAAGCAGTTCCAAGAGGGAAAATCAGAGTAATAAACCCCTATATTCAGAAGCAAGGAAGATCTAAAATAAACAATCTAACTTCACACTTCAAGGAACTAGGGAAAAAAGAGCAAACAAAATTCAAAGTTAGCAGAAGGAAGGGGGTAACAAAGATCAGAGTATAAATAAAATGGAGAGTAGAAAAACAATAGAAAAGATCAACAAAATTAAGAGTTGGGTTTTGTTTTTTAAGATGATCAAAATTGACAACGTTTTAGTTAGCTTACCAAGAGAAAAGAGACAGAACTCAAATAAATATAATTAGAAATGAAACGAGACAATACAACTGTTACCACAGAAATACAAAGGATCATAAGAGAATAATGTGAACAATTACATACCCAAAATAGTACAACTTAG
>NW_011440208.1:0-1449 GCF_000754665.1 Bison bison bison | reverse complement strand
TGAATGAATGACAGGGCTCTGGTGTCTCAGATGGTAAAGAATCTCCCTGCAATGTGGGAGACCCTGGGTTAGGATGATCCCCTGGAGAAGGGAATGGCAACCCACTCCAGTATTCTTGCCCGGAGAATTCCATGGACAGAGAAGCCTGGTGAGTTACAGTCCACAAGGTTGCAAAGAGTCAGACACAACTGAGCAACTAATACTCACACACACATGAATGAATGAAAGGCCTACCTATTTTGTGCTAAAAGAATGATGAGTACATTACATATATCACTTTCAAATACAAGTTCTAGTCCCCAGCCAAAACGGGTGATTTTTGAGTTTTGCATGCTTAAATTCTATTAAATAATAGGGAAGTGACCGCATAAATAGAAAGGAAAGATAATTCACGTTTATGGATTAAAGTGTAATGTTATGTTTAAAGTGTTGGCTCTTGGAATCCCTTGCAAGATCCTGACTTCATCAACACAGTTACCTAGGCCAAGTTACTTAACCTCTCTAAATCTCAGTTATCTCATCATTAAAATATGGACCAGAACAGATAATATTTGTTAACACTTAGCATAATGCCTTGTACCCATATGTATTCTATATTACTGTTTGTTATAATTTTGTTTTACTCTTTCCCTAGCATGAGCCAAGTGGGTTTTTTTTTTGCATAATTTAATCTCTTAATAGTTCAACAAGATCACTTATCAGTTGGTTTCATGGACCCTTCAGTCCATCTTCTGTCCACTATACCACATTGTCTACAGCTGTATTGTACACATTTCCATGTGTCTTTCAAAGTTACTATCAGAAGTTTTAGCTAAATCTGTTTAATGTCATTATTTATAAAACAACTTGCTTGTGTTCAAAAATATCAATGAAACAAGACGAAGCTCTTAAAGACAAAGAGACATGACAACTGAATACAGTATGTGATCCTAAATTGAATCCTGGGTGGGAGGAAACCGTTATAAAGGATATCATTGGGACAACTGGTGAAATTTGAGTATGGACTATGTATTAGATAATAGTATTATGTCTAATAGTATTATGTCATTGTTAAATTTATGGATTTGAAAATTGTATTGTGGTTATGTAAGAGAATGCCCTTGTTCTTAGGAGAAACTTGCTGAAGTATTAGGAATGAAAGGTCATGATGCCTGTAACTTAACTCTCAAAAAGTTCTACAAAATAATCGCCACCACAACAGTAACAGCAGCCTTTACTGTAGAATGCTAAAGCAGATTTGACAGAATGTGAAAAATTAGTCAATCAAGGTCAAGGGCTTTAGAATGTTTATTGTGGTACTCTTTAACTTGTGTATATTTGAAATTTTTAAAATAAACTTCAGCAAATTCAGCCTCTTGATGAAAGTGAAAGTGGAGAGTGAAAAAGTTGGCTTAAAGCTCAACATTCAGAAAACGAAGATCATGGCATCTGGTCCCACCACTTCATGGC
>NW_011440207.1:0-1449 GCF_000754665.1 Bison bison bison | reverse complement strand
GCTCCAGATGCTACGCTTGGGCCACGCCACGGCCATGGGTGCCTTCGTGCGTACGCGGGGCCCGACCGAGGAGTCCAACGGCGCGGGGGCCCCAGGGACCCTGTCTGGTGAAGGTGACGACCCGAGGAAACCGCTAGACAGCCTGAGGACACCGAAGACCCCGCTGGATGGACGGTGACCGGCTGAAGGGCTCGCCGGATGGCTCAGGGGGACTGAGGACTGGGGAGCCCCCCAATGGAAAGTGAGAGGTCTTGAGAAACTAAATCGACAGATTGAGGTAGTTGAAGAACCCTCCTGGGACGTGGGGTGCGATGGCGAGAAATGCCCGGCTTTACTTGCTGTATGGTACCGGGTCAGACTTAACCAATGAGGCTTGGGGCGTACTGTCAAACTGAAAGCTACTTATCCTAAGGCCTGGGGAGCCAAGACGCCCCTCTGTTGGACAGAAAGAGACTGACGCCCTTGTCTAGAACCCTGAGAAATACCACTGCTGGCTCCTCAAAGAGACTCCTCTCTCCTGTATTTAACTCTGAGAAGAGCAGATGAGGAGGAGTTTGGGACGATGCCCTGATGGACGGTGAGAAGCCTGGAAACCCCCTCAGAAAAATCTTTACTCCATTGAGACCAACTGGGATTGGTGAGGAAGGGGGTAAGGGGTCTCTCACCCCGCTAATCAGTTAAAGACCCCCTCAAGACCTATACATGATGGTTCTGAGGGGAAACCTCCCCTCACCCACCCCGATTCCTGCTCCTTTCCCTTCTCAAGACTGTTGGACAAAAAGGCAATAAAATGGGGGTGTGCTTACTTCCCTGTTGGTGGTGGTAAAGATGTGATGTGTTTGGGGGATTTTGATAGTTATCAAGAAGTGACCCTCTGGCAGGGATGGGTGTGGGGAACCCTCTAGAATGGCTGATTGGTTGGAGCAGCATAGTTCTTTCTCCTGGGCAGATCCATAGAGGGAACCCACCCTGGTTTGACCCCCAAGGAAGCCCCTGTTGACCTCTTAATGGAAGGTAGTGAGTCAGAAGAGGAATGGTGGAGCTGAGGAGGCCTGGCTGGTAACCCCTGCGGTAGTAGTGGGACCCTCAAACCTGGCTAAGGAGTCCAGCCTCAGCTACAAGCTGGAATTGTTGTTAGCAAGGCCTAGGGGTGGGAAAGGAGAGGTGGACCCACAGGCCACAGACATACCTCTTCCCATGCCCCCACAGGGACATGCGCTAGACATTCCCTGAGGTGCTGCATTTTGTAGCCCTCAGCTGTATTTGCACCCATTAAAAGCAGTTGAAAGGAGGAGGACCTCAGGAAAGGAACTCAGAGCTCAGATCAAAGGTAGGATGCCATGGCATGCCTGCTGCTCAGTCTTGTCTGACTCATTGTAACCCCATGGACTGTAGCCTGTGAGGCTCCTTTGTCCATAGAATTTTTTCCAGGCAGGAATACTGGAATGG
>NW_011440206.1:0-1449 GCF_000754665.1 Bison bison bison | reverse complement strand
TCCAGTGTTCTTGCCTGGAGAATCCCAGGGACGGGGGAGCCTGGTGGGCTGCCGTCTATGGGGTTGCACAGAGTCGGACACGACTGAAGAAACTTAGCAGAAGCAGCAGCAGCACCTAAAATTCAGGGCCAGCTTCAATATTTGAATGATTAGGGTGTGGCAGAGAGGACTGGTGAGTTGTGTGGGGGCCTGTGCAGCTCTTTCACTGGGTCTCTTGCCACTGTCATTAAGACCAAGATGCTGCTCACCCGTGACCCTAAAAGAAGGTGCTGAGCAAAACTGGTACTTTTCCTCTGATCAGACAAAGCCACCCCCTTTCTCTTGGGTGGTGAAATCCTGTCCTTTTAATACTTAATGGTGCCCATCACAGTTGGAATTGAGTGAACAGACCTATAAGCCTTGAAGCCTTTAGAAAAGACCTTCCTTTCTCCCCAACCTGGCTAGTGTCTGGCAGTAGAAGGCAGTACATCTGTCCATCCAGTTACCTGCCTACTTACTCCAAGGTCTCTATTCTTGGTTGAAAGGTTCTACCTCACCAGACGAACCTGTTTTTATCTTCACCTTAAAAAAAAAATTGTTTTCAACTGAGCTAAAAAACCAAGATTGCACAACTGCTTAATAGTTGAGAAAGTCCTAGAGTACATGGGTCTTACCACCAGTGTTCTTTCTGTTAAGTCACACAATTAAAAGTGAAAATTAACTGGGGACTTTAGTGCTTGGTATAAAATTATGGATGTCATTGTGTGGTAGGAATCAGGAATTGCACAGAACCAGTCAGCAAATTATATTTTAAGTATTCCCCTTGGAATCAATTAAAGAACATCTTTAACAAATTAGTTCTTTTGTTTCATCATTAGAAAGGAATATGTAAACAGAATGTTTAGGCAATGAAATATTTTTCATTCACTTTAATATAGCAAATTAGCTAAGAATTTGTAATAAATTGTGAAGTTTGACACCTTATGAACTTATTAAAATGAAAGCTTTCCTCATAGCCTTTAAATTATTCATTTTCATGGCTTAAAATGATAATTTAATAGTTTTATTGGCATGCAATAATTTTTAAATCACAAGAATATAGTGATGTTACTAGTTCTTTATATATACAACTAAAAATCACCTTTGTCATTTTAGTAGCAATAAAAAATAATGAACAGGTGCTCAAATCTGATTGGTTGCATAGTTTTCCAGCTCTTTTGCAAAACAAATAAAAATTCTTCAATAAATCACTAATATATATGTAAAAAATTTAATCTAAGAAAACCAACCATTTTATTACTTCCATTTGATTTTGTGAAAATTTCACTTGGTACTGTTTTTTCTTTTCATTTTTTTTTTCACTTTAGTCACACTTTTGACTTCCTGTGTGACAAAAGGAGGAAACAAAGAGTGCATTCTGGTTTTCTGTCTAAATCCCCCACTCTCCTTCTTCCCTGGAGAGAGTTTTCT
>NW_011440205.1:0-1450 GCF_000754665.1 Bison bison bison | reverse complement strand
TTGGAGCATATTAGAGTATAAATTTTCAGATGAGATGTGAGGTAATTCTATTTGTAGTTTTGCTGATGGTTCTGGGGATTTTTTTTTTCCCTTAATGTTTAAAAAATCATGTATTTCCCTTGAACTATTCTTTCTCTTTTTCTCTTTTTAAAGTTTTCTCTTGTAAGTAATTCATTCTTCCATAAACAAATATCTATTGAATTATGCCAGGCCCTGTGTTGGGCGCCTCCACCATGGTGATGTTATTCTTGTTTTAATAATAGTAGTTCATATTTTAGAAGGTGTTATAGATCTCTGAAGGAAGAAATGATTCAGGCATTCAAGCTTTTAATCTGTAAAGCATTGAGTACAGTTTTTATAAAGTATTGATTCTGACTACTGACAATTGATTATATATTTCCATGGGAGAAGTTCACAATGGTATGGGATTGTTTGGGATTATTTTATTTGCATACACCTGTTAACCTGAAGTATGCCTGTAGACAAATCACAAGGTAAACATTTAGCTGCTGTGTGTATCTTGATGGGCTGTGATTTACAAATACTGTATGTGTGCCTAGGTTCCTTAGGAAGCCATCACACGGTCCTTCCCACTGTGGTTTTGAGAGCATGAAGGTGTTGCTTAATGCCTTTGTCTGGTTCACTGTATATAGGCTGGGAGTGTCTGCTGATGGTGGGAGTGCTGTCTCCTAGAACAGGAGGAATAAAATTGAGGTAAGGCTTAGCCTATTTGATATTCCTTGCCTTTTAATTTTTACTTCATAAATTATGTTTGAAAGCTTTTTTGCTGTAATTGTTAATCTCCATTCTGATCTAGTTAAATGAAAGTCTGTCCTTTGCTCTCTTCTGTCTTGCTGCATATGTATTTTGGCCAAAAATAAAAGAAGAGATTTAAAATCAAGGCATGTGGATAATAAATTCTTTGAAATATGTCTCACTTTCCATTTGGAATAGTCAGTTGATCAAATCAAATAAAAACTGTTTTATTTGTTGCTTTGGAGGCAAACTGATTGCTGAAAAATGTTTTTGACTACCTCTTAGTCAGATGGATCACCTCAGAGACTCTTGGAAAGAAGGCTTAGAGTGTTTGATTTCTTTGGAAAAATTCTGAGGTGTCTAGGATGATGCAAAGCATGGTCTTTGGAGTCATCCCATCTGTACCTCTTGCTTGCTTTTTGACCTGGGTAAGCTTTAACTTCTTTGTGCCTTGTTTTTTAATGTTTTTCAGTCTGTGAAATGGGGCTAAATAAAATAACCTCTGCAGGTTGTAATGAGGACTGGAGCTGAGGGCCCGGTGCTTCCTGGGTGGTCAGTGCTTGCTGTTAGTCGTGGTGAGTGTCTGTCATTATGTACAGGATACTCTTCTCAGTGGTATTAGTGCCAGGAGTGTGGCTGGGTGCTGTACATGGTGGAGGGGGTCAGTTTCCTTGTGTAATGAGAAAAGCAACCT
>NW_011440204.1:0-1451 GCF_000754665.1 Bison bison bison | reverse complement strand
TGTTACAGTGGTATCATTTTCAAATATGTTATTCTCAGGAATGGCAAAAAAAAAAAAAAAAGTACTTAATATTGGGGGAAAAAACCATTAACAACTGTCTATTTCTAAGAACATAGCAGAATGGAATAACTGAAATCCAAAGAACTGCTCTAAAAATGAGTATGGGGCTTATTGAGGGGGAAAATCCAACTGTATTATAATTTAATTAAAGAAATTTACTCTCTAAAAAACATTTTCACACGCACTTTCATGACCATATTGCTTGAGGGAAACAAGATGACCGTGCAGGCAGTGTTTACGTGGGAACGTAAGTGATATGTGTGTAATAGTACATTCTGGAAATGTATTTAAGACTGCAAGACATTTAAGATCTCAGGTTAAATGGACCGGTATTAAGAGTAGTACAAACCAAAACTGTACAATGTTATCACGTCTGCATCACTGTGACCCTTAACATGGTGCACATACAACCACCTAACCACAAGCCACAGTCGCCCAGGACAGAACGAGACCCCATTAGGAGGCAGTAACAGATGTGTGACGCACAACACAATTCACAGCCTCCTCTCCCTGTCTCAGTGTGTGTAATCCGCTGGTAAAAGCTCCACACAGCAGAGAAACATTAGGTACTATTTAAAATAATGTACTGTTTATGGCCAAAAGAAGAGTTGAGTTTCTTGCCTAGCAAAGTCCTTTAATATCTTACATTACCCAATACAGTTAGAAGTCTAAATAAAAAGAAAAGCGTTAATGAAGATTCAATTTTGCATGGGAAATTCACTTTTCTCAATATGAATAAAATTTTTTTCATTAATTCATTTTAAATGGCAAAATCTTCTTCAGAACAGAAAAACAGAGCATCTCCAACAGCAATCTGAAGGCAACCACATTATAGTTGTAGGGCACTGTCATCAGAACCACTGAGGAGCAAAATGAACTATCATTTCATTGCCCCTTTCTCACGGTCATGTAGGACCACATACCAAGGAGGTCCAGGAAGCAACAAAATGTGCTCCAGATGAAGTGGTTTCACAGAACAAACAGCCCTCACAAAATAGGATTATTTTATTCTTTTGCTCCTGAGAGTCAAGTTAACCAGTCCTTGGACTGCAGTCAAGACAAAGACAGAAGTTCTAAATCCTCAATCGTATCCACATCAGAACTATGCGGACATTTCTGTTGAGAAAAGGGGGAAGCCTTTTTCACAATAAAGAGAAAGAAAATAGCAAGACAAGGTGCTATGAATAGTGGGGCCACAGCAGGATGTATGGCGTTTGGTAAAACACACATGAGGTGACATTTAGGGAAAACGTTATTGCTCTGGGTGGAATACTGCACCACCTCAAAGAACAAAAGATGGTTAGGATTAATCACCTTTAATCAACATGTGTTTATAGGAAAAGTGCTTAAAGCTGTAGTTCTTAAAAAGGTGAGGATGAGAAAATTTTTGT
>NW_011440203.1:0-1451 GCF_000754665.1 Bison bison bison | reverse complement strand
GAAACAACTCAGCCTCTGATGACCAGGACCGAGATCAGAAAGGCCGCATGGTTAGGAGGGAATCTGAAGAAAACAAAACCCTCCACCGGGATGAGACTCCCCGCTGGGACTGAGCAGGGCCCCGCCCTCCCCGGGGCCTCACCTCCTCCCCACACTTCACCCTTGCCACAAGAGCCCCTCCTTTCCAGGCCTAGACACGCGGAGCCTGCTCCAGCCTCAGGGCCTCGGTACCCACTGCTCCCGCGGCCCACAGCCACGCGGCTCACCCTCCTCGATCGTCAGGTCTTAGTGCAAACACATTGCCTGACCCCCTGACAAAATTTGCACCCAGCTTTATACTTCTCCGTGGCATTTATTACCATCTTGCATTTTATATACCGGTTGATCCTAGGTCCTGCCTCCCACCCCTGCCCCCAGGAGGGGAGTGGTGGCTCCCCAAGAACAGGGGCCTTTGTCTGTCTTGTTCTTGCTGCACCCCTGGCAGCTAGAGCGGGCCTGGCGCACAGCAGGCACCAGTAATAGCTGTGCTGTGACTGAGTGATGCCACTGCCGCGGTGATGAGGCTGGACTCCAGGAGGAGCAGGGCAGAGGGTTAGACAGGAGTCCCCAAGCCCTGTTCACACTGCCTGGAAGTCTGACCTTGACGCCTGCAAAGGAACTGCGCTTCCTTAGAGTCTGGCTATTTAGCAAATAACCTGGCATTTGTTCCGAACACAAGAGGTGCCCGGCTGTAAGCCCACTTCCCCAGGCCCTGCCACCATGCAGCCTAGGCAGGCAATTTGAGCAGGTGGCAGTAAATCTCGGCCAGAGGCACATCACACAGAGGGTACGCCGCCAGAGACCGTGAGTCCCCACGATGGGTGAAACCCCACAAAGAGACACATATCCGGGGCCACCCTGGCCTGGGGGAGCAGGGCCTGGAGCTGGCCGTGCAGGGAGCAAGGGGCAGCCTGCTCTCCGTGTTCCGGCCACACCGCAGGCCTCTGCCCACAAGGACTCCGAGGGCAGCTGGTGAGGAAGAGTGGACACCCAGGCTTGTGGCTCCTCTACCACCGTCAAGCTGTGGGCCGGGAGATCGTGACTCTGGGCCTCTATGTCCTTGTCTGCAAACTGGGGGGTCATGATGGTTCCTCTCTCCCCAGGGGATGTTTGAATGATGGAAAGAGGTGACCTGGCAAAGTGTTCAGAGCAGTGCCTGGCGCCAAGTGGGTCCTCACCGCTACAGGGTGACTGCGGTTATTAGCGCTGCTGTTGTTTCCGCGCGAATAAAGGAACAGATGAAGGAAAGAGGGTCCCCAGAGCAGGATTCCCAGAGCAGGGTCGCCCGAGCAGGGCCCCCTGAGCAGGGCCCCCCGAGCAGGGTCCCCGGAGCAGGGTCCCCAGAGCAGGGTCCCCATAGCAGACGTGCCAGTCCTCCTGTCGCTGTTAAGACGCTCCCTCTCCAGGGCTGG
>NW_011440202.1:0-1452 GCF_000754665.1 Bison bison bison | reverse complement strand
TATCCATTCTCCCCCAGACTCCCTTCCTATCCAGGTTGGTACATAATAAATAATAAATTTCAGCTTCCACTGTTAGAAAGTATTTAAAATGTCTCCCCTCTGCACTGTTTTCACAGATGATGAAAATAAGAATGAATCCAAGTTTTTTTTTTTAATCCAATGTGCTACCAATAGGGTGTTTCAGTTATACGGAGCCAAGTCTGATTTTCTGGACTGCCTCACTCTAAATACTTTTTTTTATTTTACCAGGATCATATCAGCTTCCATTATTAGCTTCTCTTGTAACTAATTATCTACACTGTTCTGTGCACATGCTAAATGCCAGGACCTCTCTGTTAAGCAGGTTCCACATAGAATCTCATTTGTAGGAGATGGATACTATGACTGAACTCATTTTACAGGAGACGAAATTGAACCTAAAGAGGTTTAGGAAATTTTTCAGGGCACCCATCTAGTGACCGTGGAGCTGGGATTTGAACCGAGATGTGTCTGCCTGCAAGCCCAAGCTTTTAATCACATGAACTACTTACAAAGATGATGACTCAGTCTAGCAGATGAGCATTCTGTCCCAGTTGGGATTCAGAGGCTTTTCTGAACCTCTGAAACTAGTTTTCTGTTGTGCATACTCCATGTAATAGTCATACCAACTCCACTGGCCAGTGCCATGTCTGACCTTCACTCCTCAGGCCTTCCAGTGAAATTTGAAAGAATGTGAGATCAGGGATGTCTTCCTCCATGAAAATTGCAGCAAAAGGGACTTTGCAGAACCTGTTCTGTAGCCATCAGTTCAGTCTGTCTGCTGCCTTCCTTCAAATTATTGTAGCCAGTATCCTGTGGGCTATGCAGTAAAAACTGCCCAGGTTTTAGTACTCTTAAAAATAAATTTCCATGTCAATTTTTACCCCCTCTTTCCCCTACCCAACATAAAAATCCTGCCCAATTCCTAATTCTCCTGGCCAGAGGAATAGGGAATTGCATAACAATTTGCAATATATCTTTCCAAGTACCCTTTCAGGGGTCTCTGACATTATGTGGAGTGACTATGTAAGAGCAAAGTCAAATCTCTGGAACAGTTCTCTGCTACACAGTGACAGGTAATTTAAGATTTTAAAAAACTTTTACCCTAGATAATACTTGAAAATCCAGCCTCATATAAAGAGTCGCTTTCTCCCCTTTAAATCTGTTCCAGGGTCTCAATTCCTTGTTTCCCAGCCCACATATGCTATCATATATAACGTCTGTGGAAACATATTGATTTAAAGACCGAGTCAGCAATGGAATTGGGCTCTTTGCAAGTTACCTTGGTTTAACTACTGAAAACCTATGTAATTGCCTCAGAGATTTGAGGCACTGGAACTTTAATTCACTTGTGCTCTCACATGGAAGAACGTAACTGCCCACTCTAGGCTTCTGCCCCTCCTAAGTACCTTCAGAAAGGAATGACAACCCAAG
>NW_011440201.1:0-1452 GCF_000754665.1 Bison bison bison | reverse complement strand
TGAAGTCGCTCAGTCGTGTCCGACCCTCAGCAACCCCATGGACTGCAGCCTACCAGGCTCCTCCGTCCACGGGATTTTCCAGGCAAGAGTACTGGTGTGGGGTACCATTGCCTTCTCCAGACCACTAGTGCTAGACAGATATTAATATTTTTCTTGGTGGCTTTTGGCTGCATTGCTTTCTGACTTTAATCTATTTGTTTTTATTCCTTTATCTCATTCTGATATAGTCTTCTCATCTATATTCTCTCAATAAATTCCCTTTCCCTGCTCAAATAAGCTAGAGTCATATCTGTTGCTTAAGATTTCTAATCTTGCCCTATACTTTCAGCTTTTAAACAAAGAGGTAAATTATATATCATTTCAAAAAAGAAATAGTAGCATAAGCATAGGAATCAGGGAAAAGTTAAGGAGGCTATGGGACTTAACTGACTCTTACAAGATGCCAAAAAGTAAATAAAGGCTAGCTATCCCAAGCAAGGCAGATGGCATGAAGAATGTAATTTCCATAATGAACAGTAGACCACCACAGCACTGACTTCAAAGAGGTGATTAAGCTGGTCCTCTCTGGCCCTCTTTCTCCATTCCCTCTGCCATACATTTCACTGTGAGTTCTCTTAACATCTTATTGTAAGCATTTAATCCCACTCTTATAATAACCCTGAGTCTTTGACTTGCATGGGCAGTTTTCAGTTTATTATTACTTGAAAGTGAAAGTGTTAGTTGCTCAGCTATGTCTGACTCTTTGTGACCCCATGGACTGTAGCCCACCAGGTTCCTCTGTCCATGGAATTTTCTAGATGAGAATATTAGAGTGGGTTGCCATTTCCCTTTCCTGGGGATTTTCCCCACCCAGGGAATGAACCCAGGTCTCCTGTATTTCAGGCAGATTCTTTATCATTTGTGCCACCAGGGATGTCCTTATTATCACTTAGATGACCTCTAATAATAACATTGATTATGTTTATCACTTTCATTTGTGACTTCTGTGACATGCACCCTCCTGAGTTTCCTCCTACCTACCTGGCTACCTCTGTTCAGCCTCCTTTTCCAATTCACTTTCTTCCTGCCTCTCACAAAGGTGAATGTTTTTCAGAATTTTTTTAACAAACATAGTTTACTCATTATCCCAAGGTAATATCATCAATTCCCATATGTTCAAAAACCATGTATGTGCTGCTGTCCTCCACATATATATTTACAGCTCTGATCACTCTCAAATTCCAGACACACGAATTAACTGCCTAGAGGAACGCTCAAATTAGATGCCCTAGAGGCAGTTCCAGTTCAACCTATTCAAACTCAGCTTTTCACCCTTCTATTTACCTTGGTGAACAGTTTTGCTAATGCAGATATTTTTGACTTTTCCGCATTTTATATCACTATCTACTTTTCCGCATTTCATATCACTACTGCAGTCACCACTATCACTTCTATTTCTACGCCATATTGAAT
>NW_011440200.1:0-1452 GCF_000754665.1 Bison bison bison | reverse complement strand
TTTGATCCCTGGGTCAGGAAGATCCACTGGAGGAGGGAATGACACCCACTCCAATATTCTTGCCTGGAGAATTCCATGGACAGAAGAGCCTGGCGGGCTACAGTCCATGGTGTCACAAGGAGTCAGACATGACTGAGTGACTAACACTTCTACTTTCTGATCTTCCTGCTAAGGCTATAAATTCTCTAAGGAAAAACCCTGCGACTATTGGAATTTTATTTTTGAGGTGTTGCTTACTTACCATTTATTTACTCCATATTTAAAACCAAGTCCCCTGCAACCTACCTGAAAAGAGCCTCAATTTCTCTCCCTTTTTCAATGGTACTACTGAAATATAAGCTATCACCATGTCTCCCTTGATCTCGACCCTGCAGCACCCCTAAACTGATCTACTTATTTTCATTCCTAACTTCCTTCACTTTATTTCTCCATCACAGCCAAATCTATCTTCTTTAAATACAAATCTAATTAAGTTATCTTTTTCTTAAACCCTTCTATAGACTCTAATTAGATTTAGAATAATATGCAAGCTTCTTATGCAAAGACCTTATGTGACCTACTCCTGTCTGCATTTCACACCTTACAGCTCACCAGCCTCCTTGCTCATTGCTCTTCAGCTATTTTTTTTTCTCTTTTAGTTCCCTAAAATTTCCTTTTTTCTCTCAAAGCTTTCTACCAGAAAAAATCTTTTTTTTCCCCCATTCTTTGCCGAAATAAAACTATAGATCCTTCAGGTCTCACTTTAAAAGTTATTCCTTTAGAGAAGCATCCTGAAATTATTAATCTAAATTATTCCACCTATTCAAAACTCAATTATCTTCTTTATAGTTCTAATCACAATTGGTTTGTGGATTTTCTTTTTACCCCTCACTGCTCTGTAAGCTCCATGAGGGCAGGGCAACACCTATAAGGACAGACGCTTGTGGAATAAATTATTTTTTTTTAAAGACATTTTTTGATACCTGTCTGGTAGGGGCTATTAGTTATTTGCTAACTGAATTAATGTTTGTCTGATTTCTGAAGTAATTTAAAAAGCACTGTTAGCATTATGTGTAAAGAGAGCCAGTGTCTTGTAGAGGCTTTCATGTTTGTAGCTTTGGTTCTTAGCACAGAATACCTTCCTCCAGCCCACTTGCCAGTAGCAACCATGAAGCTAGACACTGATGCCATTTTTAGCCAGTCTTTTCCGAAAAGCACATCTTCCTTTTGTGTCCTGTTCCAATATCCTTTTACTAGGTAATCGGATATCAGTTGTTGATTTCTGTACAGGAGGCTACATCTTTGTCTACATTCTTGATAATGATCATACTATTTTAATTTATGACAGGGAATGAATCATAGGCTGTTGGTCAAATCAAATATGTTGCATGAAAAGATTAGTATGTAAAGAGGTTTCCATGACCTGGAATGAGAAAACTAACCAGATGAAATTTCACATGAAGAAATGTAAAC
>NW_011440199.1:0-1453 GCF_000754665.1 Bison bison bison | reverse complement strand
CGTGTCTGACTCTTTGCAACCCTATGGACTGTAGCCCACCAGAGTCCTCTATCCATGGGGATTCTCCAGGCAAGAATACTGGAGTGGGTTGCCATTTCCTTCTCCAGAGATCAAACCTGGGTCTCCCACATTGCAGGCAGACTCTTTACCCTCTGAGCCACCAAGCCCTTTTTACCTAACATTTTCAGATTGATCAAAGCTATAGACGTAATCCTATCATATTTTAATCTCCTTCTACTTAATATACTAGATGTTCTCCTTCATGCAGGCCCCATATCTAAAGAAATTGTATTACGTATTAACTAGATTTCAAAATATCAACCAGATACTATCAGATACCATCTATTTTCCAAGATCATTTATGTTCAGTTCCTATACCTTAGCCTATTCTATTCACTGATTTCCAAATTGTTCTCTAAGTTTCAAACCCAACACTAACCACCATTAACTATATTTTTATGGTGTATCTATGGTCTCGATGAGAATAGAACAAATAGCTGCCGAGATAGCCAGTGAGTTCTGCCATCACCATTCTAATGGATGTGTCAGACACTTTCATTAGAAATCTTAAACAACTATGTATTGTATACTTTGCAACCCAATCTGAAAAATGTTCTCAATAAATGCACACACATCTGGAACAAAAAATACCTCTTACCATTTAATTTTTAAGTTCTTAAGTATGTGAGCGCAATATAAAAAACACAATAGGACAAAACATAGAACACGTTGAGAACAATATTTTTGAGACAATTACAAGCTCCCAGCACTCACCTCTATCCTTCAGTTGGTGGCAGTGATAGGTCACACACAAGATTACTTATTTCAGAGAAGAATAAAGCAGATACAGTGCACCCTACAAAATGTCAGAGCTTATCGATGCTTTTTCTTAAGACTTAGTTCAACTATTAAATACAAAAAGATGTCAGCTTTTCCTGTTCTCTTTTGACAATAATAAGGACTGCTTCATGAGAGGCACTACAACTTAAAAGTTCTATTTAATCATTTATAAGTGGTATAGACACCCATGAATCATGCCTTTTACTCCACCCATTGAAAAGCAGATTCAGTAAACATTTATTAAGGTTCTACCAGAAGCAAAGCACTGTGTTGGTTATCTTTCTATATACTATATCATTTGGTTCACAAGGAAATATTTCTGGCCTGGAATACAAGTAATATTTACACATTTCAAATTGGTTGAAATCAAAGGGAAAATGATGGTTATTTATTTGAGGTCGGAATAAATGAGTTGGAAGCTTTTAATTATGTCTGACCAAAGGTACCTTTCAATTCAGTGGATGTCTTGATGTTCTAAATTCAAGAGAATTCAGTCTATATATTCAAGAGGAAAAAAAAATAGCTAAAAACAGCACAATTACTCTTATCCTTAGAGACCTGGACAGAGAAGCACATGGAATAACTACCTCTACAAAATGAGGGTGTTGACGTG
>NW_011440198.1:0-1454 GCF_000754665.1 Bison bison bison | reverse complement strand
CCAAGAGGTCAGCGAGCCCCAGGACGACGACTACCTCTGTGAGTGACCCCATGGGCCTATTTGAAAGGAGACTGAAGTGAAGATGTACAGTCTACGAGAAACAGCGAGCCACGTGTTCCAAGAGGTCAGCGAGCCCCAGGACGACGACTACCTCTGTGAGTGACCCCATGGGCCTATTTGAAAGGAGACTGAAGTGAAGATGTACAGTCTACGAGAAACAGCGAGCCACGTGTTCCAAGAGGTCAGCGAGCCCCAGGACGACGACTACCTCTGTGAGTGACCCCATGGGCCTATTTGAAAGGAGACTGAAGTGAAGATGTACAGTCTACGAGAAACAGCGAGCCACGTGTTCCAAGAGGTCAGCGAGCCCCAGGACGACGACTACCTCTGTGAGTGACCCCATGGGTCCATCTGAAAGGAGCATGAAGTGAAGATGTACAGTCTACGAGAAAGAGTGAGCCACGTGTTCCAAGAGGTCAGCGAGCCCCAGGATGACGACTACTCTGTGAGTGACACCACGGGCCCATTCACAGAGAAGCAGTTATGAGGCCTTGGCACAATAATAAAACCTCACCATTTGGTCCCCCAATCATCCCTTTCCTCTTATGACTTGGGGTACAGGATCAAGGCCAAATGCCGTGAGCGCCCCGGTTCATTCTGAAGTTCTTTATGACCAGCAACATCACTATACCTCCCCTCATCTCCGTTGCTCTTGCCTCCAGATTGTGAGAAGTGTCAGAACTTCATCAAAAGCTGTGCTGTTCACGGGCTCCTGACCTTTGTAAAAGACTGTGCAGTGGAAAAGGGGCATGTCAATCGCTTAGCCCTCAGTCTGCCTGCTGGGTTAAGTATCAGACCATCAGGCATCCCTGAGGCTGTACTTGGAGTGTGGAACGAGGTGTCTGATCTGCCGCTGGGCCTGCACTTTGGCTCCTACAAGGGCCAGATCATAGACGATGAAGAGGCTGCCAACAGTGGTTACTCCTGGCTGGTGAGAACACCCCTCATCCCCTGTCCTCTGACCTCCAATCACTGGTGCATGTGGCGGGGGAGCTCACGTCTACATGTGAGAACATGGATGAGGATAACATGGCCAGCCCTGTGTACTGTGTGCACCGTGTGTGAACACGGGACTTCTATCTACAGATCAGAGGAGAGGTGGGAGCACAGTGGTACAGGCACATAGAAGTGGCTTCTCCCATGTGGAGTCCTTGCCCTGAGTGCACCAACAGACTCAGACATGGAGGTGATGATTAAGGAGCTTACCACGTGGTCACGACTGACAACTGAATTCATGCAGGCTGAAGTGCACTAATGATAGCAGAGGGAAATAATTCTTCTGTTACCTCCCACCAAAAAAGAAAAAGAGAAGAAAGTTTTTAATCCTTTTTCTGACACTCAGATCACCAAAGGGAGAAACTGCTATGAGTATGTGGATGGAAAGGACACGTCTT
>NW_011440197.1:0-1454 GCF_000754665.1 Bison bison bison | reverse complement strand
TATGTACTTAACATACATATTTTATACTACAAAAGATACACACACACACACACACACACACACACACACACCATATAAATACATATTTCTACCTTAAACTAGATGGCAAGAATCCAGAAAACCAAGGGAAAAAACATTAAAAATTAGTAATAGAAAGTCAAGTTTTCTTTATTGTTTTAGATATAGAATGACATATGTGAAGCAAGTATACAGTTTAATCACAGTGTAACTCAAACATCAGGATTTTTTGTTCACATTTTTAGACTGTGGTTATTGTTACTTTTTCTTTGCACATTTCTGTAATTACTCTTAGCAAAATCCCAAGAAACTTAAAGTCAGTATTTTACAGTGAAATTAGCTTTAATGCTACATGGATTTAACTGTAGAGCTTAACTTCAGACTCTACTAGAGTAGCTAAGGGGTTTTTGGCTACTTACTTAACTTCTCTGATTATCATACTTCCAGTTGTGAAATGAAAATGATAAATTCTATCTTGTTGTTGGATCTAATGAAATGTTGTAGGTGAAGCACCAAACACTTGGCAAAATATGTTATTTGTCTTCCTTGCTTTCCCTTAATCCTATGAAGTTATTGCAATTAGTGTGGACAATTTCTGGTATTAGCATATAATGAACATTTTCTTGTAGAACTAAGAAAACAGCAAGCCATATGCATTTTAATATTTGGATATTTTGAATGGAAGCATTTTACAGATTTTACTCTAAGAAATTATTTGAAGAATCTTGATATTTGTAACAGCAAAATGCCTTTTCTTAAAATGGGCTTTCTAGAGCATAGGATAAGCACTAGATATTTGCCATCTCCCAAATTTCTGTCAGATAAGTCTTATTCATTGTCCTTTTGGAAAATACTAAAGGGCTACAACTTGTTCATAAATATGTTCCAGGAAAGTGTTCTTTGTCACTTTCAAAACTTCAACATTTCTCCCCCTCAGGTATATCTCATAGGTATTTCATTTCTATTTTTTATTTCCTATCCTTATGATTTAACTTTTGTCTGGCATAAGTCTAGTTTACATTTTCTTTTTTGGTAAATATTTATTTAACTAAGTGAAGATATTGTTAGCTCATTATATCTGAATCAGATAATTTTTTACACTTATCAGTGGTCCTTAAGTATATGTTTGAAAGTTTTGCCTTGAAAAGAAAAACGAGCAACATGTTTGCAGATTATGCTAAAATGAGTTGACTCCTGATGAAAAAGATAAGATAAGGTGGTAGTTTTGAACTTTGAGAGTTCAAAATACAGCATTTCCCTCAGTAATTAACCAGAATTAAAAAAAAATTAAAAGAGGAATCAATTTAAGCTCAAAATATTATATATTTTAAGGATTTTTTTCACCACAGGTATTTTTTTCCTGACATAATAAGAGCTTGACTATCTCTGAGACAGTTTGCCTCAGTCATCAAGTTGAGGAGAGCTCTGACGTTATC
>NW_011440196.1:0-1454 GCF_000754665.1 Bison bison bison | reverse complement strand
TTTTTTTTTTTTTGCCACTAGCACCGCCTGGGAAGTCCAAATGCTACCTATTGTCATCTTAATCCTCATCTCTATGGATAAAAGAAAAATAAAGCATTCGATGAAATTTAATTCTTCCAGAAGTGATGGCTTAAAATACACTGATATTTGAAAACTAAAATGATCATTTTGGGTAAATGCTATCCAAAATCTTGCTGATCTATATTTCAATAACTCCATGAAGCACATAAATTTGTGTAGTTACTTAGAAGAACATTGAACAACGATTTATTTATTTATTTTTTGGACCACACTGAAGGTCTTGTGAGATCTTAGCTCCCTGATCAGGGGTTGAACACGTGCCCCTGGCAGTGAAAGCTTGGAGTCCGAACCACTGGACCACCAGGGAATTCCCTTAACAAGTAATATAAAGTTCAAATTCCTAGGCTTTGCTTCTTCTCAGATTCCCAGCAGAGACCTAGGAATGTATATCTTTGTCAAATCCCCTAGGTGATCCTTACAATCAGGCAAATTGAGGGAGTTACATTGATTGAAGGGTTAGTGATTGCATGATTTTCCTGGAGAGGCTCATTAGGAAGGCCTACCTTGAATGTTCTCCAAGTTAAATAATGTTGGACACAGAGTAGCTGTTTTCAAATTCTAATGTGCTTAGGAAGCACCTAGAAAGGGACTTCCCTGAGTGGTCCAGTGGCTAAGACTCTGTGCTCCCAATGCAGGGGGCCCAGGATCCATCCCTGATCAGGGAACTAGATCGGATGGGCTGCAACCAAAAGGTTCCATGTGTTGCCACTAAAGATCCTGTGTGCTGCAACTAAGACCTGGCACAGCCAAATTAAAAAAAAAAATTAAGAGAAAATAAAAACAGAACTTAAAAACAGAACCACCTGGAGAGTTGTTAAAAATTCAGATTCCTGATCCTACCACCAAAAGAATCAGATTCAGAGATCTGGGTGGCACTCAGGAATCTACATTTGTTTCAACCAGCCCTTCCCTTCCAGGGTTAGTCTTTGAGAAGAACTCTGGTCATTCACATGCTAGAGAGAAGTCCGACATGTTTTAAAAGAAAAAGTCTGACTTTGCTGTGTAATTTGAATCTCTCAGACCTCATCAACATGTGCAAGCAAAGCTTTGCTAAATTATAAAAGCCTTGTGGATTGTGAATGCAAGATGAGTGTGCAATAACCAGTTCTCCTCCTAGCTACACCTGAAGATAAAAAAATGTGTCATCATGTATGCATGTGTTGTCTTTTTATTCACGGCACTGACAGCTCAAATCTCAGCTCTATGACTTAAAGAGGGGGGCGGGGGGGCAGGGGGGCAAGTTACTGTTACTTATCTATTGCTACATCACAGTTCAGTTCAGTTTAGTTCAGTCACTCAGTCGTGTCCGACTCTTTGCGACCCCATGAATCACAGCACACCAGGCCTCCCTGTCCATCACCAACTCCCGGAGT
>NW_011440195.1:0-1455 GCF_000754665.1 Bison bison bison | reverse complement strand
TTATGTTAGTTTCTGGTATTCACTAACTTTGTACATGCTCCCTGTACTTGGTTCAGCACACAGTTCTAACTTGATATGTTTTCTATCTTTTTTACCTCATGAATTCCCATGAATTTCCCCTACTTTTTTTCAAATAACAAAATATCTGAAGCCACTCCCTCACCTCTGGCAACAGCTTAAGAAAATAAATGTATCAGCTTTGTTGTATTTCACATAAAGTAAACTAGACCTGTCCAACTCTGAAGCTATTATAAAACCTTGCTGCATGTACATGGATCCATATAAAACTGTACTGAAATGCAACTGGTGGTTTAGTCCAAATTCCTGCTAATTCTGTGGAGACTTTCACTCACTTACTTCACTATAAATTTAATAATAGCTTTTGGGGGAGAAAAATACTGTTTTTAATTTTGGTAGTCAATAATTCATAATTTTTAATCATACGATTATCTACTACTTTTTCCTTTTACTATCACAATAGAAGTTTAAACCAAAGACATTTTTTAACAGTTTAGAACCTAAGCATTCAGCTGAATCACTACAGGGCTAAGTGTTCTGCAGTGCATAATTCTGAACAGCTTTTATAAAGTGCATGCATGCTATTGGAATAGCTTAGCTGCTTCAGAACTGACTATATAATTTTGAGACATAAAAATAAAGACAGAGTTTTATCTGAACATCCTATTTGGCTAAATTTATAGTCTAATGCTTTCCCCTTTAATCAATTTACACTATTTCAATTTTTATAAATCTATCAATAAATAGCATCCTTTTCTCTGCTTGAGTTCGACCCAACTGTGTTAATAAAAATTAATGCAACACAAAATAAGTCTTTATAATGAAGACTAGGCTGGAGCATATGACATGTAATTCCAATCAAGAGATCCTCCTCTATCTTCACATTGTGCAAACGGACTGACACATCTCCAGAGCAAGTCCCGACATGGGGGTTTCCAGTTATCTGATGTGCTATAAGAATATTACCCCAAAAGTTTTAAAAGTGAAACAATAAATTCATATGGTCACAGGAGACAGGCTGTGGTTCTTTTAACCCAAGGTATCCATCCATCTAGAGTTGTGGTCTACATTCCCATCACCTGCGAAATGAGATAAATAGTTTCTTGCAAAGTCTAGTACCAATATTATGACTACTCCTCTAATTCTAATCACTTTTTCTTTAGGAATTCTCTTGGAACTACTGATGGACAGATCAGATTAACTACCAGATGTCTCTGAAATAAGTCAGAATAGAATTTAAAAATAAGGCAAAACTCCAAGCCACTCTATTTTATTACTTATTCCATATTTTTATATTTCCTGTCGTCTGATATAATTTACTATCTATTCTGCAGGGAGATCGAATGACAAGATTAAAATTTTCCAATAATAAAATATCACCTTGATAGAGATGGTCAAAATTTACATATAAGCCTACTTCTGTTATCCAATTCCATT
>NW_011440194.1:0-1456 GCF_000754665.1 Bison bison bison | reverse complement strand
CTTGAGCCACATAAAATGTTTAGAGTCCTGTCCAGCATATATTTAAAGCCAGGAGAGTGATAACTGGATATGCTTTGAGGGAAATTACCATACAGGCCACAAATCCCTTAATTTAGAATTTGTTACTTAATCTCACCTGCTGCCAAATCTCATATATCCTTCTGGCTTTCTCCATGGTCTTTAAGGTCCTTCTGCAGAGTCCCAGATTTAGCTTCTCTCGTTCAGGAGGTTTGGGGACAATGAGGGAAACAGGGACTGTTCTGTAACCTTAGTCCCGCCTCTGCAGGCGACACGTCACCAGCGTCAGCTTGGCCTGTCAGCCAGGCTGTCCCTGTCTTGTGCCAAGGAGAACTTTTAGGGCTCCTCGTGCCGGACGCCCTGGGACCTGGGCCCCCCTCTCTGCACCGTCCCCTGACCTGTCACTGGTGCACTTGGCTCAGTCATACCTTGGAGGTAACAAATCAGCTCCGTGTGGACACGGACGGGGCCTCTTCCCAGCTGCCCTGCCCTGCCCTTGTCTTCTGGGTTATTTCTTAACCAGGTCTGCGCCTCCCTTTGGCAGGTAGGTGGGCATCCTGGTCACGCTTGGCACCTGGTCTTGATGACAGGGGACGCCATCTGGGCTTGAGACTCCAGGCCAGCTTGTGGCGGTGTCTGAAGTGGCAGCTTCCTTCCCGTTTTCCAGGGCTCTGCCTTCTGATGCGTGAAGGCAGCCCAAGGTCTCTACATCGGAAACGTTGAACTATTGTTTCTGACTCTGTCCTCCTTTCCCAAAAGATTGGGTGTTTGTGAAGGGCCTCACTTGAATGCACCTTGCTTCCTATCTTCTAGAGGGCTGAGGAGTCCTCTTCAGACATCATCTGGGTGGGTGACATGCCAGTGGGACGTATTCCAGAATATTCCGTCTTGGCATGCAGGCGGGCCTGCTGGTTTCCAGCAGAAGCTGAGCTGCAGATTGCCCAGCCTGTACCCTAGTGGCTTTCCCCGTCTCACTCAGTCCTTGACCTGACTTTAGACAACCCAGGCTGTTTGAAAAGGGCCTTTCCAGTCAACTCGGTTGGAAAGTGCTGCAGTTGTAAAGGGTGAGCTGGAAGCTTCTCAGCTGGCACTTTCTGAATTCCTCAGAGGAAAATATTGGCACACACTCCACTCTCTGCCTGAACCCTCCTTATAAATCGAGAAGCCAAGAGTTAGGAAGCACAGGGCCAGGTCGAAGTGAGTATGTGTTTGGGGGTTGGGGGGGAGGTACCATGTTGTCATCCAAGCCGAGAGAGCTGGCTGGTTCCTGATAACAGTCCCGTATACTTCCTCTTTCTCCCCATGTTTTGATGTTAATTTTCCTGCCACTGAAAATAGAAGTGTCTAGTGAATGCAATTTACAGTGTTTTTTTTTTTTTTTTTCTGGAGAGCCTTTTCAGAACTTGTATGATCTTTTTTGGGGGTTTATCTGTTCCTT
>NW_011440193.1:0-1457 GCF_000754665.1 Bison bison bison | reverse complement strand
TGGGCACCAGGGAGGCCCTGGCCTTCAGGGCAGGACAGCCGGAGACGGTCACAGCCAGCCGAGACACACTGTGTCAGAACCCCAGTGGCAGGCCTTGGGCACTGCTTGTGTCCCTGTGGGCTCTAGTGACCAGCTGTATTCAGGAGCCACTGGACCAGGCTTTGCCCCATTGCTGACCCTCAATTACCCATTGCCACCGCCCTTTTCTTGGCCCTGCTCCTGGATTCAGCAGGGGCTGCAGCAGTAAAGTGCGGAGATCCCCTAGCATCCCCCCAGCCGGGGTGCAGCCCCCAAGGAGGCAGGGTCGGGCCTGGCCACTCCACAGCCACCATCCGCAGATCCATCTCACTCTGAACCACCAGCTCTGAGACCTCACGTTCGCAGCCTCCCCAGCAGACGGGCACCCGGGGCCAGGGCTGGGAGCTTCCCTCTGACCAGAAACCAGAGGGAGCACAGAGAGGCAGGAGGGTCTGAAGAACAAAGGAAGAGAGTAAACAGGCATGATTGATTATCACGGGAGAAGCCGCGCGGAGACGGCGATGACTTCCCTTCCTGCACCTACTTCTGGTTCGGAGAGCACAAATGAGGCCTGGCTTTCCCGCTATGTAAGTTTTCCTCTCAAATTGTTCTTGTTTTTCTCCCTGGAGACATTTTTTAATCTTCTGTTGTCTTGAATTGAAATAAGGCGACTCTAATGGCACATGGGGCTGCTCTGTCAGGCACCATCTGAGCCCCACCCGGTTCCACCCGGGCCGTCCCGGAGGAGACAAAGAACAAGAGATACGGAGCTCTGACGGGTGAAAGCCCCGGGGTCCTGTCCTGGCTGGCCCCAGATTCAGTACCTAGGCGCTCAGCAGTGTGCCTGGTACAGAGGAGATGCTCTGTAAATATTAGGGGAAGGGACGCATGAATGGAGGGGTGGTGGAAGGATGGACAGATGGACAAACAGATAGGTGGATGGACAAGGTGACAGTACACCTCTAATTCAGACTTATTTCTACCTCGTCCCCCAGGGAGGCGGGGAATGGGAGGGAGGAGAGAGGGGATGCCAGCAGACAGAGACCCTCTGTTCCGTGGCTCCTCCTCTCACGCACCCCAGCTGGTCTCTCCAGCAGCCCCTTGCCCTTCTGTAGGGAGCTCATCCTTTCACTCCGAGTGCCTTCTGTGGCCCAGTGCTCAGTAAGTGCCTCCCAAGGGCAAGAACCTGTGCTGGGTGATGAGACCTGGCACTGTCCTTGGAAGCTCAGAGCCGAGCCATCACAGACATATACCTGTCATCACCACATGGGGCAAGTGAACAGCCGGAGCCCAGAGGAAGGAGTCAACCCAGCCCGAGGGCTTCTGAGAGGAGGTGGCAGAGGGGTGAGCTGAGGTCTCAGGGGCTAAGGGCAGAAGACTGACACAGGCAGAGAGGCCCTCAATCTGGGAGAGGCTGCGGCAGGTATGACTCAGGCACG
>NW_011440192.1:0-1457 GCF_000754665.1 Bison bison bison | reverse complement strand
TTCTGAATAAGTACACAATTGTCAAGAGTCCTCATATACTCCATCAAGCTTTGAACATCAGCAAGAGAGGATTAGAAGCATGTCAAGGTCAATGGTAGTTTTGTGGGGAGAGTTGAGCGAGAGAATGATTAAACTTGAAATACAAATGGAAAGGTTGAGAGGAGCAGTGGTCAATGAGTCTGAGGTGAAAATTACCATGACTTGCTCAAGGAACAATCAGTGCTGATTTGCAGACTCCAAAGAGAATACCAGTACCAATTCATACATTTAACGAAATGTTTTTGGAAATAACACCAGTGAACCAGTTTGGATGAGGACCCGCATCTAGGTCTTGTCTGAAATGACTGAAGTCGAGCAAATCTGGGGCATCAATATTTTAGAATTTTAGATATAGCATCATTTGTGTCAGATAATATTCTACAGTAGAGGCAGCTGAAGTGTCCACAGGGAAGTGAGCTGCCCTGTTCTGTTTATGGTAACAAAACTGAGCTAAATGCCAGGCTCCAGCTTTCAATCCACTGCCAGCTCCACCTGGAATCTAAGCAACACTGATGATGTCTGTGGCCTGGGGACCCATAAAGGTGACAGGTGACTAGTACTATCCCTGATGCAAATGTTAAAATGAGCCTGTGGACAGCTCTTACATAAGGGTAGATTGCTTTTACCAGATCATTTCACAGCCTCCAGGGAAGTTAGTAACTCATGGAGCTGACCATTCAGTTCTGCTGCAGAAGAGACAGCTCCAAGGCACAGATGCAGCCTCTGTCATCATATGCACCAAACAGGTGTCACTATCTAGACATTTCAGTTTCCCCTACTAGTCTGGGATAGCGCAAGAATGCTTCTAATTAGAGCACTTCTGGAAGTTGGCTTTAATCAATTTAAAAGTTGGCATGTGAAATGAAACCCATCTAACATTTCTGCTCTATTGCTCAGTGCTGAAGTTGAAAATATCTATCTGATATTCTTCATACAAATTGTTGTGCATCACCATCTCTGAGCTCTACAACCTGCCACACAGGCAACCTTTGTGAATGACAAAGTGAAATTCACACATAGACCCGTAATACGCCATGTGATAAAACTACCAGAAGGGTGAAGGTCATCACACACCTGCAACATGGGAACACCAAAGCAGTAATGATTGGAGAGTGCTTAGTTCCATAACTTGTCCACAACAAGCCGTCTAGACATATTTAGCACCCTCTTCTCTGGCCTTATATAGAGATTTTCTCATATTCCCATTTAGATTTTCGCTGTGTATAGAGTTGTGCTAATTCTGCTACTACCTCTTTGTGTACATTACCTTCTGTGTTTTTTCTTTTTGCTGTGTTTTCTTTCTTTTTTCTTCCCTTCCCTTCTTCCTGTCTCCCTCCTCTACTGCCCTCCTTCCTTTGCTTGGCTTCCTTTCCTTTCCCTATGGCACTCCCCTGACCGTCCTGTCCACTCTTGGGATC
>NW_011440191.1:0-1457 GCF_000754665.1 Bison bison bison | reverse complement strand
TTCAGCTGCAAAAAATGTAATCAGTCTGATTTCAATATTGACCATCTGGTGATGTCTGTGTGTAGACTCGTCTCTTAGGTTGTTGGAAAAGGGTACTTGCTATAACCAGCATGTTTTCTTGACAAAATTCTATTAGTCTTTGCCCTGCCTCATTTTGTACTCCAAAGTCAAACTTGTCTGTTATTCTGGGTAACTTTTGACTTCCTACTTTTGCATTCCAATCCCCTGTGGTGATACGGACATCTTTTTGGTGTTAGTTCTAGAAAATGTTGCAGGTCTTCATAGAACCAGTTAGCTTCAGCTTCTTTGGTGTCAGTGGTTGGGGCATAGACTTGGATTACTGTGGTGTTGAATGGTTTGCCTTGGAAACTAACCTTCAGATGTTTATATATGATCTTCTCTTGACCATCTGTCCAGTACATCTTGCGCCATTCCCCTTGTGAAATTATTCAGTGGGTACGTGCCTTACCATTTGCAATTCTCAGAAAGTTGCACGATCTCTTGTATTAGGGCCTTTGTATCCAAGATGGCCTGTGTATGACACTGATTTGCCATCCTCATCTGGCCACTCCTAGTCATCCTACAAGACTCAGAGCAGAAGATTCTAAAGATCATCACAAAATAGGCTGAAAAATAGCAGAAGGTTTTAAATGTTGCCAAGAGTAGGTGGGGAATATTAAGATATAATTCAAAGCAAAAGTAATTAAAGTTAGTATATTTCTTACCCATAAATAAATAGATCAGGAAAAATAGATCCAGAAATCCTAGGAACACAAAGAGGTATCTTTATTTTATGTAAATCTGGCATTTCAAAACAGGGGTAGAAGGAAGATATAAAAAAAATATTGCTGGAGCAATTTTTTCAGTTAACAGAGGAAACTTGACTGGCCTGTTTCATCACAAACCCCAATGAAAATGTAGACAGAAAAAAGATCAAACCTAAAATTACAAAGTAATAAACATTTACTCTAAATGAATAAAAAATATTTAGAATGTGGGTAGGGGAATAGTATGGCTCATTAAAATATAAAACTAAAAGCAGAAATTATAGTTAAAGTGATGAAAATGACTACAGAAGAAGTCCTAGTAGTCAAAACATTATTAACCAAATGAAGCCCTCAAGAAACCATGAGAGTCAGCTTTAACATTTTCTAGTCCATGGGATTCTCCAGGCAAGAATACTCAAGTGAGTTGCCATGGGAAGATTTCAGGGAATCTTCCCGATCAAATGTGGGCCTCCTGTGTTGTGAGTGGATTCTTTACCACTGAGCCACTGGGAAGCCCTTTCTAGGCCCACAGAGTCCAAAACTAACTTACAATGTTCCCATGTGAAGGGTGATTTTATTTTATCCTACTTATATCTTGGTTTATTTTAACAAATTCTTATAGAATAATGTTATTAGTCATTGTTCAAAACAGTTCATAAACCTTTTCCCCCTTTCCCTAAACTTGATATA
>NW_011440190.1:0-1457 GCF_000754665.1 Bison bison bison | reverse complement strand
GCATATACACTAACACATGTAAATAGACAACCAATGGGAATTTGATGCATGATTCAGGGAACTCAAACTGGGACTCTGTAATAACCTAGAGGGGTGGGAATGGGCAGGAGGTGGGAGGGAGATTCACGAGCGAGGGGACGTATGAGCACCTGTGGTAATTCATGTTGATGTATGACAGAAACCAAACCAGTATTGTAAACCAATCATCAATCAATCAAAAATAAATATTTTTTTAAATGTTAGCTGTTTATATTTCATTCCTGCCTTCATGGCAGCCACCTCTTTTTCCAGCCACCTCTCTCTCCTCTTTCTGCCAAAGGTGCAAGGGTTTGTGTGTTCTGTCTCTCCTTGGTGGGTCTTGTCAATCTGTGCATTTGGGCTCGTGGGGTGCCTTGCAGCCCTGGGCTCCCTGATGGGCTCAAAAAAGTTGTGATTTTGTAGTTTATCCGGCTTTTTCTTTTTCATATGCTATCTTGTGTCCTTTCATATTGAAGTAGAAGCAGAAATCCATGAGCCGACCAAAGAAGTAAACAGAATGTTAGGAAGCCTGAGCAAAGGTTGGAAGCAGCATAATGAGGGGGCATGATTTTCCCTTTATAAAGGTCACTTCTGCAGTTCAGCCTTCAACAAGTATTTGTTGGGCATGAGTTATGCATCAGGTACTGCTCAAGGCGCTAGAAAAAGTGGAGGCAGCTGGGGGCAATAATAAACTGATAAATGACTGAGAAACAGAGGCCCAGGGAGGGCCATATAAGAGACCCAGGTCACACAGCGAGGAAGCACAGAGTTGAACGAGAACCCAGCTTCTCCAGCTCCCGGCTACCAGGTCACAGGCTGCCTTTCATCCGGAGGTTTGCTGGAAGCCCCCGAATCTAATTTGATTCTCACCCTGCTGGGAAACAGGGGCCACAGGCCAGGGCTCTGCGTCTCCAAAAGACAATGAAATATAATTTCAGGCCCATGAAATTAATAAAGACTAAATAAAAAGAGAAGAAATCGATGCTGGTAAATGCGTGGTGAGACAGGCACTCTCGGGCGCTGCTGGAAGTCTCTTTGGAAGGCAATTAAGCAATAAAGATCTTGAGCCTTCAAAATGTCAGCGCCCTGATACAGTGATAGCACCTCCAGGAATAGGTCCTTAGGAAGTGGTTAGGGATTCGAGCAGGGATTATGCCTTGAGATGTTTATTACAGCCCAAGGATAAGAGTGAAAAACCGTGATGCCCTGTTTATCCAGCCACAAAGGATGACAAAGTAAACGATGACACTTCTGGATGAGGGACTGCTACGAAGCTATTAACATCTTGCTTTTGAGGAACTTTTCAATAATGGGAGAAAGCACTCATGATACCATGATAAATAAGAAAGAAAGCTCTTAAAAAAAAAAAGAAAGAAAGAAAGAAAGCTGAGTATATAGTAAGATCTCAAAGACATAAACTATATTGTATTGATATATTC
>NW_011440189.1:0-1459 GCF_000754665.1 Bison bison bison | reverse complement strand
TACTTCATGTATTTAGGTGCTTCCATGTTGGGTCCATATATATTTATAAGTATTATATTTTCTTGCTGGAGTGATCCCTTTATAGCTATGCAATGCTCTTGTTATGGTCTTTATTTTAAAGTCTATTTTTCTTATATATGTATTGCTACACTGGCTTTCTTTTTGTTTCTATTTGTATGGAATGTATTTTTCCATCTCCTTAATTTCAGTTTGTGTCTTTAGATATGAAGTGAGTCTCTTATAGACAGCACATAGATTTTTCTTTTTTAACCCATTTAGCCAGTCTATGTTTTTTGATTGGAGAATTTAGCTTATTTACTTTTAAAGTGTTGATAGCTATTGTTTTTTGATTAGAGAATTTATTTTATTTGCTTTAAGTATTGATAGCTATGTACCTATTGCCATTGTTTTCTGGTTGTTTTTCTTGTTGCTGTTCCCTTCTCCTCTTGCTCTCTTATTATATGATTTGAGCTATCTTTACTGTTATGTTTGGATTCCTTTCTCGTTTTTGTGTATATCTATTATATATTTTTTGGTTTGTGGTCAACATGAAGTTCATAAATAACAATCTACATATGTAACTTTCTTTTTAGATTGATGATCTCTTAAGTTTGAATGCATTATAACAGCCCCCATTTTTACTCCTCATTCAGGTTTTATGTTTTTGACATAATAATTTACATCTTTTTATTTTTTGTATCTCTTAAGTACTTATTTTATATAGGCAATTCTACTTTTGTCTTTTAACCATCCTACTAGCTTTAAAGTAGTTGATTCACTACATTTACTTTATGTTTGCCTTTACCAGTGGGATTCTTCTTTTAATGATTTTCTTATTTATAGTCATAGCCTTTTCTTTTCTACTTAGAGAAGTCCCATTTAACATTTCTTCTAAGGCCATTTTGATGGTAATAAACTCTTAGCTTTTGCTTACCTGTAAATTTTTTTGTGTCTCCTTCAGTTCTCAAAGTTAAAGTTGCCAGGTAATGTTATTTTTAGTTGTAGGGTTATTTTTACTTTCAGCACTTTTATTATTGGATGCCAGTCCCTTCTGATCTGCACAGTTCCTGCTGAAAAGTCAATCAACTAATTAGTTTTATGGGAGTTTCCTTGTTTGCAACTAGTTGCTTTTCTCTTGATGCCTTTAAGATGTACTCTTTATTTTTAATTTCTGAAATTTTAATTATAATGTCTTTGTGTGTACTTCTTTGTGTTCATCTTTATGGGACTTTGCAATCTCAGGGTTGTTGCCCAGGTTAGGGAGATTTTCATCCATTATTACTTCAAATAAGTGTTCCACCCATTATCTGTCTCTTCTCTTTCCCTACAAAGTTAATATTGGTACACGTGATGGTGTCTTCAGTTCAATCAGTCATGTCCAACTCTTTGTGACCCCATGAATTGCAGCACGCCAGGCCTCCCTGTCCATCACCAACTTCCGGAATTCACTCAGACTCAC
>NW_011440188.1:0-1459 GCF_000754665.1 Bison bison bison | reverse complement strand
TTGACTAGTCTGATATCCTTGCTGTCCAAAGCACTTTGAACTTAGCAGCCACCAGTTTTTAGATCTATGAATTGAGAGCTACAGTTAACCAGCTCAGATGTTAGCAGGGTTTTTGTATCCATTACTAGCCTCACAGACAGACAGACAGACACACACACACACACACACACACACTAATCAAATAAGGACAAACTAGGTGAGGGGAATGATCAACTCCTGTCTGACAGCACTAGTTCCATAACTAGTTAGAAAAGCTCATTTTTTCCTGAGGTATCCATAACACTTTCTGCTGTTGCTATTTTTTGTTTTTTTACAAGAAACGGAAATAGAATCTCAAAAAAATGTGACATTAAAGAGTGAAGATGGAAATTTCTTTCTAAGATTTATAATGAAGAGATAGGTTCTCCATGTAAATAATGAGCCCAGCATTTCTATGAAGTGAAATGAGGTCAGTCATTTGTAAAAGGTATGTTGTTTCATACTGCAGCAGCTCCCTGGGCCTTTGAAAATGCAGTGCACGGCCATGAGTTAACGCTTGTACAGGACTGTATATCTTTTAATCCAGCCTGAAAGTCAGCCCTGAAAGCAATGCGTTTAACAGGGGACATCAGTGGCTCACGAACGTTCAGGAAAGGGAGAGACCTGCTGACATGAATGTTCGGGAAAAGGAGAGACTGCGAAAAGAGGCTTTCTGACTTTTAAAAAAATTTTTTACCAACAGTGACAATGAAGGGAAAAGACCATCCTGAGAGACAAAGAGCAAAGGAAGTCCTCAGCTTTTCCCAGTGCAGTTTCCACACTTCTCTGGCCCCAGTTGGCTTTAAGACAGAACTTCTGGGGTGTTGTGATGTCCACAGCCAGCCCAAGCCACGTAAATACAGCCTTAAAGACAACTTCCCCGGCAGTCCAGTGGTTAGGACTCCATGCTTCCACTGCAGGGGACACAGGTTTGATCCCTGGTCTAAGAACTAAGATTCTGCATGCCATATGGTGCAGCCAATAATAAAATTACATACAACTTTTAAGAGTCATATTATGGTCCCGGAGTATCATGGCTCTTACCTGTGAACCCTCAAGCCCCTAACAATCAATACTGAGAAGTTTCTTGGGAATGGGAAATGATCAGCGATGGGACATTCAGTGTGGAATCGTGGGCCAAGTGCAGTTTAGTTCCCAAGAGTCTTACTTTGAAATCGTGACTGCATGACTTGCCGGTTGTGCATGGCGATGGGTTTGTCGCTGGAACTGGCTGAGCCTCAGCGTCCTCGTCTATGAAGTTCACCAGGCATTATTTATCTAGCACATATTGGTGGCTCAGATGGTAAACGTGCCTGCATTTCAGGAGACCCGGGCTCAGTCCCTGGCTTGGGAAGATGCCCTAGAGAAGCACATGGCAACCCACTGCAGTGTTCTTGCCTGGCGAATCCCATGGACAGAGGAGCCTGGTGGGCTATAGTTC
>NW_011440187.1:0-1461 GCF_000754665.1 Bison bison bison | reverse complement strand
GTGCTCTTCCGATCTTGCCAAAGATATGGACAGTCTCTGGCTAATGCCACACTGTACATATCTTTGGCAGGGTCCTGCTCTTCCCTGCCAGTGCTTCAGCCCTGCTTTGTGCACTGCCCCTCGGGATCTCAGCCCTCACTGACTTTCACTTCTGAAGGCCTCTACTTGGTCTTCTCCAGATGCTGAAGTCAGAGCAAAGGCCCCTAGAAACATGGATGGGGAATGAGGGGACCATCGTGTTGGGAGAGGATTATGTGGCAGTGTGAATACTGATGATGCTGTAATTGGTTCCTTCTTTCAGAGCTGGGGTGTCTGCAAGCCCAGGCTCTGGGACTAATTGTTGCAGGCAATTAATAACTTGGATTGTATTCACTCTGGCACAGGCTCCTCCTTGGAGGAGGCAGGCAAGGCTGGGAAAGGAGTGCTAAGCCTGCTGCTTGCAGGATTCTGGAGGAGGCAGGAGGGATGGGCTGCCATCTGTCTAGACTCCCCAGGCCCTTTCTGCAGCACCCCCACCCTAGTCTGGCCCTATCACCTTTCTCCAGACCCCTTTTTCGTCTCTTGAATTATTGGCCCCTATATCCTCTTCTCCCATAAACTCATACTCACCTCTTGAATAGAACTTCAGGGAGAAGGGCACTGGTGAGTGGAAAGGGTGTCTTGGAAGAAGCTCGAGACTGAACCCTGGAGGCCTGGGTCCAACCCCAGCTCTTCCACTGACTTGCTACGTGACCTTGAGTCAGAAATTCATTCACTATGAACTTGGGCATGTTTCCTGAGCTCTTTTGCATCCATTTCGTCACATGATGTGCAATCAACCTTGAAAGTCATGGAAACAGGGATTGATCATTCTATCTAGCATATGGCTCTCTAACTATATATAACTATATATATATATATGACTAATTATCAAATTGTTACCTATAAATCTGTGCTCCATCTCTGCTGAAAAGATAACTGCAGGCATATTATAGGCAGAATTCACTATTACTCCCACTTTGCAGTTGAGGAAACTAGTCTCAGAGAAGTGAAATGACCTGTCAAAGGCCATACAATTAATAAAAGACTCATAGGAAAATCAAACTCAGATTCCTAAATCTAGACCTCTTTACAGCACAGCCCAGTTCACTTACCTCTACCCAGTGGCTCCCTGGAGAAGGTGAGATTAGAGGGAAATCTCTAATTTCTTTGGATTGGGGCCAAACTTGGTGTGTTAGCAGATTGAAGAGAGAAACACGTACAAATGTAGTTACTCTATTCCTTGATGTGGGAACAAAGGAGAAATTGCCTTAATCTACCGCATTTTTTAGAATAAACACCCCCATCCCTCTGAATACACTCTTCTTAGCTGCTCAGCCATCTAGTGGGAGGACTTAATCTGTACGTATTGCCCCCTCGCCAGGGTCAGGGTGAAGAAGTAAGAGGTATTATGCTCATCTGTAGGTCACTCTCCCCCAACAG
>NW_011440186.1:0-1462 GCF_000754665.1 Bison bison bison | reverse complement strand
TCCCCCCTCCCTTCCGGAAAATAGAGCTGGGCTGAAAATCAGGAAATATGACTTCCTTCGCCAGTGACTATTCCGCTCCTTCATTTGTATGCCCCTCATAACCATCCTGCCAAAGAGGCCTGGTGTGACAGCTCCTCCCCTGTCTGCCTGTTCTCCCTCAGAGTGTATTCTTGCTTAAATAAGCTTTCACTTTACTTTCTTAACCTCTCTGCTTCATCTCCAAATTCTTTTGCAACGAAGAAAGAATCTCAAATTCACCAGCAACACATTTAATAGCAGCAGCTTTGACACCAGGGAGACCTTACAATGAGCTTCATTCATTCACCAGGCATTTATTAACCACATACTCTTGGGCTTCCCTGGTGGCTCAGTGCTCAAGAATCGGCCGCCAATGCAGGAAACACAGGCTCAATCTCTGGGTGGGGAAGATTCCCCTGGAGAAGGAAATGGCAACCCACGCCAGTATTCTTGCCTGGAAAATCCCATGGACAAAGGAGCCTGGCAGGCTACCATCCATGGGGTCACAAAAGAGTTGGACACAACTTAGCAGCTATACAACTGGATCAGGCAGCATACTGAGCTCAGGATACAGAGATGACAAGACAAGGTCCCTGCTCTCAGGGGTCACAGTTTAGTTGCCTCTGCATATCCACAGGCATTACGCAATGTTATGTATTTGTGTCAGAAATCTGTGGGGTCACAAGGAATGAACGGTGGTGCTAGGAAATTCACCAGGCAGATGTGGGGGGTGGGGTGGGGAGAAGGAATTCCAAGGGGAGGAAGAAGTATGGACACGTGTAGGTGGGCAAGGCTTGTGTGGTCTGGAAACCATATTGGGCTTGTTATGGCCAATGAGGGCTGGACATGTAAGACAGGACGTTTTGTCATGGAGCTTACCCAGAGGGGTGGGTGGCCAGACAGGCTCACAACTCTCAGAGGAAGCAGGAACTAGTAAGAAATTAAAAAAATATAAAGATGGATAGGGCACTAAGAGTTTGCACAAAAGGGAGAGAGAATTTGGGGTTGGAGGCATCCAAGGAGGCTTGGTGGGCTGGATGGATTGCAGTGATGGGAGAACATTCCAGAAGAAAGGGGCAGAGTGGGTGTGTGTGTGTGCATAAGAATAATGCTATTCTTGAGTAAGACAAGCTCATTTTCATAGATCAGAGAGGCTCCAAGAAGCTGGGATGACAACAGCTAGTGTGTGAGTGTGTGTTGGTGTTAGGATGGGGGGCAGGCAGTGAGGGGAAGTGAGTGACATGTGATGTACAAGTCCCAAGCTGGGTTGGATTTGGAGGACACCATTTGGGAAGCCAGGGGTAACTTTGGCACACCTTCCTTGATTTAAGTTGTATTAGGCAGAGGAACCAGAGATCAAATTGCCAACATCCGATGGATCATCAAAAAAGCAAGAGAGTTCCAGAAAAACATGTTTCTGCTTTATTGACTATGCCAAAGCCTT
>NW_011440185.1:0-1463 GCF_000754665.1 Bison bison bison | reverse complement strand
TGAAAAGGATATCTTTTGGGGGTGTTAGTTCTAAAAGGTCTTGTAGGTCTTCATAGAACCGTTCAACTTTAGCTTCTTCAGCATTACTGGTTGGGGCATAGGCAATTCAATCAATTTAATTCAATTAAATTGTACTTAAAGTTAAAAAAAATAACTTGGAAAATTAAGGAATCCTCTATAACTAAGAGCTAGTATGATACTAGAATCTTTCACATTAACATTAGAATATTGCTGTCAATAGTATTAACTCCTTCATTTGAAACATCTGGTCAAAAAAAATTTTTTTCAAAGAATAATGTAGCAATGAAAAGAAAGAATCTATGTTTTTGTGCTGTTTTGTTTATGCAAATCTATACCTGAATGATTTCATCTAGAAAATCCAAGCAATGATTTGGAAAATTATAAAAATTAAATTGATGATTTCAGTAAAGTGGATCAAGATCAGGGTTGGTAAACAATTCTCTGCAGGCCAAATCAGCTTACTGACTGTATTTGTAAATAAAGTTTTCTTAGAACATAACCATGCCCATTCCTTTAGGTGTCATCTATGACTGCTTTTACAGGCAGAGTTGGAGTACTTGTGCCAGAGACTCTATGGCCTTCCAAAGTCTAAGATATTAATATTTAGCCCTTTATAGAAACATTTGATAACGCTGATGAAGATAAATATTTGATAATCAAAAATTTTAACCAGCAATTAATAGTTCCAGAAAGAGATAACAAAGAAAGATACAGGGAGGGTGATTTCTTGGACCTGAATCCTATGGGTTTTCAGATTATATATAAGGACTGTCTGATTACTCCATAGAAAGAAAAACAGTAAGCCAGGCAAGATCATAATGATACTTCAGACCTATATTCAGATCTTTTTTCCAGAGAAGGAAAAAGGTTACATATAAAATTTGCAGGGTATTTAAACCTACAGGTATTCAGGGTATTTCTAGAAGATCAACCTAGAAAATTAAAAGTCAATGAAATAATTCCAGCCTACAATTTAAAGTCAAGTCATGATTACACATATGAGGTCTTTAAATGCTTTACTCCTGATCTCTTAGAAAATACTCCACCTAAATTAGGAGGTAAATACCCAAATGGAACACATGAGATCCAATAGAGAAGTCAGAGGAAGAAAATTCTCAGGATGATGAAAACATGGTAATATTCAAAGCCATATGTGCAGTGGGTTTTGTGAATAAACAGGTCAGATGGGAGCAACGGAAACAGAGAGATCCAGGAAGGACATATCAAGGGAAAAATAGTAAAACTTATAGATGTATATTAAGTATTAGATCATATTGAAAATAATTTTACAGTACTTTGAAAGCATTTGGGTGCTGAGTTAGTGTTAAGTATATAGCAAAAAAAAATGAAGTGAGTGAGGTAACTCCAAGATAAAGAAAAACTCATACAAGAAATGAAGTGTTAGTGTCTTTAGTATAGAAATGAAGTGTGAAAGTTCTGAC
>NW_011440184.1:0-1463 GCF_000754665.1 Bison bison bison | reverse complement strand
CTATTGTAAATAGCGCTGCAATGAACAATGGGATACATGTGTCTTTTTCAATTTTGGTTTCCTCAGGGTATATGCCTAGGAGTGGGATTGCTGGGTCACATGGTGCTTTCATTCCTAGCTTTTTAAGGCATCTCCATACCGTCTTCCATAGCGGCTGTACTATGGTTGCATTGTACATACGGCTGTACTATGGTTACGTTGCCACCAACGCTGCAGGAGCGTTTCCTTTTCTCCACATCGTTTCCAGCATTTACTGCTTTTAGGCTCTTTGAGGATGGCCATGCTGACTGGTGCGAGGTGACATCTCACTGTAGTTGTGATTCATATTTCTCTAATAACGAGCGATCCTGAGCATCCTTTCCTGCGTTTGTTAGCCATCGGTGTGTCTTCTTTGGAGAAATGTCTGTTTAGGTCTTTTTCCCACTTTGATTGGGTTGTTTGTTTCTCTGGCACTGAGTTGTATGAGCTGCTTGTATCTTTTGGAAATTAATCCTTTGTCAGTTGTTTCATTTCCTATTATTTCCTCCCATTCTGAGGGTTGTCTTTTCACCTCCCGTCTAGTTTCCTCTGCTGTGCAAAAGCTTTGAAGTGTAATCAGCTCCCAGTTGTCTACCTTTGTTTTTATTTCTATAACCTTGGGAAACTTATGCTAATTGAAATAAATCAGTCAGGAAGAGAAAAATACATCATGATGCCATTTACTTGGAAATTAGTTTAATTTGGTCAGATTCATAGAGGCAGAAAGGACTGTGGCTGCCAGGAGCTGGGTGCAGGAGGAAAAGGGTAGTTAAAGACTAATGCTTATAGAAGTTCAGGTTGTGGGGTGGGGAAAGGAGGTCTGGAGATCGGGTGCACAAAATGTGAATACAGTAAACACCGTTCGATGCACACTGACAAAGGTCATGTTGGTATTTAAGGCTATGTGCATTCTGCCATGATTCATTTTTAAAGCATGTGCCTTTGGTGCCCTGGCCCTGGGCTGGCCCTGTCTTAGAGGTGACACTGCCCTCAGAGGGTGTGTCTTTGGAGGACATTATTGACCAGGCCCTGTGGTATCAAGGGAGGAGCACAAATGGAGAAATGAAACTTACCTGCCTTGGGTGCTGGAGGGCAACAGGGCAGGCATGGCAAGAAGCCGTGCCTGAGCCTGTGCCAGCCGGCTGACCAGCAGCCAAAGCAGCCTCTGTGTCCTACCTAGTTGGAGATGACCTGGATCTGGGAGACCCTTAAGAGTGACCTCATCCTACCCCTGTGAGGTCAGAGGTGGCTCCTCTCTCTGCTCTCTATGGTTTTAGCCGTCATCCTGGCAGCAGTGTGGAAACAGGATGCACAGCCAAGGACACCTCTATCTTTCTCACAGACAGAGTTAGAAGATCAGAAGTGCTCTCCTGATTTATGAAGGACTAGGGGGCGGGCACCTCTCTACTGCCCCAGCCCTGCTCTCTGTGCTATGACAGTCTGTG
>NW_011440183.1:0-1463 GCF_000754665.1 Bison bison bison | reverse complement strand
GGGGATGACAGAGGATAAGATGGTTGGATGGCATCACTGACTCGATGGACATGGGTCTGGGTGAACGCCGGGAGTTGGTGATGGACAGGGACGCCTGGCATGCTGAGATTCATGGGGTGTCAAAGAGTCGGACATGACTGAGAGACAGAACTGAACTGAACTGAGAGAGACAGGGTTCATAAGCAAACCTGTGAAAGTATTGAAAATACTGTTCATATATAACAATAATAATAAACATAAGAAAATCAGGAAGAAAAAATAATAGAACACATATTTAAAAAACATCTATGGCTTTTAACATATTTTGAATTTGTAAAAAGTAGTACTAAACAACATATTTCCTTGGTCTATTCTAGCTCACTAGAAAACTTGAGAATATTCTTTTCCCATAGTGACGGTCACATATTTGTTTGCTTTGATGCTCTACTACCCATATGCACAGGTACACAAAATCTGTTTGGTCCTTAAGCCTATTTTTAAATTGTTTTTGTTTTCCTAGTCAACATTGTGATTTCTTTATGTTAGACCCTAAAGTCTCACAAATGTGAAAGTGATGTCAATTTGACTTTGGGAGTGTTAATTAAAGAAACCATTAGACTGGGCTAGTTCTAAAGTCATATAAGCCTGCCTACACACCCAAACCTAAGCCTGAAATGCCTCAAGGTCAACAAATCAAAACCTGAGGACAGCTAATCACAGACCTCCAACTAGGTCTTCCCAAATAAGGCAACCACTTACATGATAATCAATAAATAAGGTTGTATCTTTGCTCCCCCATCTTCTCTATAAAAATCTTTTCACGAGATCCTGTCCATGGAGTCATCTGAACTACTTCTAGTTTGGGACTGTTCCATTCAAATCAAGCTTTGCTCAAATAAACTCATAACGTATTTAATGTGCCTCAGTTTATCTTTTAACAGGAGGAATTTAACTGATTTCTCATTCATGAAAGTCTTGATTCCAAGTGGCCATTGGGAAATCTGGTATAAAACCTCCAGATTTTCACCATCATAATCTACCCATTAAACAAATTATACCTGAATTGTGAAATTAAGACAAATTTGTTAGCAAAAAGCCTGGGAATATATACTTATCTTAAAGATGAAAGCTCATTTTGATATCTTATCGGTTTTTTCTTTAACTTTTTCCTGGCAATTGCCAACATAAATTACTTTTGTAGGATTCTTATGTTTCTTAATCACTACTACTTTTTCTACATCCCACACTAGATACTAAGGACTTCATTCTCCCTCCCTCTCTCTCTCTTAACTCACAGATTATTTCTGAAAGTATCTAAAGTGAAAAAATGAAAAAAAGAATTCTGTCTTTGTAATTTCATGTCAAGTGAGGAAGTAGAGGTTTTTCACCCCCAGATAGTTCAGAGTCCACTGCCAACGAATTCTCTCTTTTCTCTATCCTATTTCTGTAAGAACTGGAAAAAAAAAAAAAAAATACAAGTCCAG